>NC_088784.1:50472412-50759546 GCF_958450345.1 Calliphora vicina
CAATTCTCACTGACTTAGGACCGAGTATGCTTAATTTCATGTTTCTAAGTCCATTGTTATACAAAATTAAAAAAAAGTACCATTATAATTTTTACTCACATTGGACCATATACGCTTAATTACATATTTCTAGGTCCATTATTATAGAAAATTCAAAAAGTACCATTATAATATAGAAAAAGTACCAAAAAGCAGTCACTTGTAGATGTCCACCAACTCTGGCCCATGTAAGCTTTATTTCATGTTTCTAGGTTCATTGGTGAAGAAAATACAAAAAGTACCATTCGATTAAAGAAAAAGTACCAAAATGTCTCCCCCTAGAATTCTCACTGACATAGGACCGTGTATGCTTAATTTCATGTATCTAAGTCCATTGTTCTAGAAAATTAAAAAAGTACCAATATAATAAAAAAAAAGTACCATGAAGTATCCGCTTGAATTTTCACTCACATAGAACCTTTACGCTTAATTTCATGTTTCTAGGTCCATTATTATAGAAAATTCAAAAAGTACCATTATAATATAGAAAAAGTACCAAAAAGCAGACACTTGTGGATTCGCACCCACTCTGGCCCATGTAAGCTTTATTTCATGTTTCTAGGTTCATTGGTGAAGAAAATACAAAAAGTACCATTCGATTAAAGAAAAAGTACCAAAAAGTCTACCCCTAAAATTCACACTCAATTAGGACCATATATGCTTAATTTCATGTTTCTAAGTCCATTGTCATATAAAATTCAAAAAGTACCATTAGATGAATGAAAAAGTACCTATAGTTGAGTTCTCACATTTTGGTACCTAAATATTGTACCCTATTCCTAACACAAACTTCACTCAGATACATATCAGCTAACTTTAATGTCGATAAGTGAAATAATTTAAAATATTAAAAAAAGTACCATTAGGAGAAAAGTACCAATTTCCCTTTTCTTCCTTGAAACAATCAAGTTCGAACTTTAAAAATAATCCATTTTGCCAAAATTGTTTATGCTACAGACATGTCTCAAAATATTAAAATCTGTGTGCCCAAGAAAAAATATGCTTTAAAAAAAGTACCAAACTGTTTACCCGGATTTGGCCCAATATACACCTTGGCACTCGAGTTCCAAATAACACCCTGTTAGTTAATTTTTGTACGAATCCAGGAACCAACGTTAAAAAATTATAAAAATTGGCTTAATAATTTCAAATAAAATGTATTTTCCCGATTTTATCCCCTTTTTGGTACCTTTTTTATCCCCATTGCTTTGGTAAAATTTAATTCAAATAAATTTCTGTATCGTGGTGGGAGCTCATAATAAAATATTCGTATGTCTAAAACATATTTTATGAAAAAGTTCCAAAAATAAACACAATTTTTATCCCTTAAGGGTTCGAATTTCCAAAAAGTACCAAACTTTTATTTTTTATTTTTTGTTAATTAAAGAATACGATTTAAAATTTGTTTCTATGTTTATTGGTTTAAAAAATACATAGGGTGCAAAAAAAGTACCAAAATACAGTTTTTACCCGTTTTCTCCCCTAAAAGTTTCGAATTTTCAAAAAGTACGAAACACCTGTCAGCTTATTTTTTAAATGGAGTAACATGCTATTTTAAGTTTTTTTGTGTCTTTATTAGTTTTGAAGATATAAGGTTACCGAATTTACCCCCTAAACGTTCGAATTTCCAAAAATCCCTTCTTATCGGATCGTTTTGGGGAGGGAGGAACCCACATTTAAAATTTCGTGATTCTAGCTTCAGTCGTTTGGGCTGTGCGATGATGAATCAGTCAGTCAGTAACGTTACTCTTTTATATATATAGATTGCCGGTGGACTGTATTATTGCCAGGGGATGATGGAGTCAATGATGCCCAAAGATCCAGTACTCGTTTAAAAATCCGGTTCGCTAGGACCAAATGTTTGGCATCAATCCAAGTTTTCCAAAATTGTTATAAAAATAAAACAAACAAATTTCAAGTTTAAATTAGAGACGAAGATCTATTTTTATTGTAAATAAATATTACCTCGTATAAGGAATATATTTCGTTTTTCAGTAAGATGCACGTAGTGCTTATGTCGAAGACAATTTGACAAGTGTTTTTTTATGCTAAAATAACAAGCATAATTTGGTGGCAAACAATATTAAGGACCCGTTAACGGTTTACTCGCTAGAATCTAGTAAAATACTTCCAGCAAAGTTGCATAAAATAGGAAGCAACAATAAATTCTAACGTTGTTAAAAATAGTATAATGCGTTTAATGTAGTTATTACCAATGAATTCAAACGTATACTGACCTTAAAGAAAAGTTGGTATAATGCATTTTTCGCAGTAAAAACAAATAATATTTATTTTCGTGTAGGTTAATCTTCATTTAGATATATATTATTTGAACATTTGTATCCTTATATTGTAGACCATAATATAGTATTTGGGCCAGTGTGTATTCTATGTAAATTGTTTTTGCAGAGTTATAAAATTTATTGAACACGATTTTTATTTTTTTTAAATGTACCTATCATAATTTCTAAAATTTACAGTGATAGTTTACCTAATAAACTAATTTATTTTTACCTACAATAAATTAGTTTATTAGGTAGAATAAAGGTTGCATTTATTACATAAACTACAGGTGTGAGGTGTCACAGTGGGCACTTTTAGGTGTTAGGTAGGCTGCACATTATGCCCCTACAATTCCCTATTTAGTTATATGAATTTTCTGTTTTACCTGTAGATTTAACATATGAATGAATTATAAATATAGAAGAAAATATTATTATTTATTCTACCTATGTGAATATTTTTTAATATATAAATTAATATTTTTTAAAATATTCATCATTATTTTTTAACCGTCATGGCTTTAACATTGCAACATAAAGTACTTTGCTGCGTTTTGTGGGAGACTCCGAAAACCTTGAGAGCCGAAAAAATACAAACGATAATTCAATATGTTGAAATTGAAAACCAATCGAAAATTATTAATACCGAAGTAGATAAAGTAAATAATTTCATCAAGCTATTTGAGTTGAAGATGAAGTCTGTTAACTACAATATACGAAGATTTCAATCCAAATTTGCTACTTGGTTAGAATGTTTTATTGAAATAAAAACAACTAATGCAGGAGCCCCCTGTAAATCATACGAAGACCTGGGAGACAAATCTAAAAAAATGAGGCTATCAGATATATTATCTACCCATTCGGATGCTGAAGTCAAGGATTCTTTTAAAGAAGTGCTGAGAAGAAATAAACAACCTGCAGAAGCAACACAAATAGCAGACATTCTTCCTGATGCATCACCGAAACGTCTAAAGCGAATAGTTAAAAGTATTCCAACACCTTCTCCAGAGTCAGAATTTTCTGAAGATGAAGCTATTGCCCTTATGCTGGAACTAGGACTCAGTAAAAATAAATACATTAAACTAAGGAAGGCATTATCTGATAAGGGATGTTCGATTCTACCAGGATATAATGCATTATGGGATACGATGAAGACTATTATACCATCGCCAATTGAAGTAACTAATGATGGAGCAATAGCTGAATTGCCTGCAATCCTGGAAAATACAGCTATAAGACTTCTTGCAACATTTTCAAGAAACCAAGCGAAGGAACTTAATAAATCCAATTTAACACTAATATGCAAATGGGGATGTGATGGCTTATCAACATTGCCGGAATACAAACAAGTATCTGGAACACATACTATTTCTGACTACAAAAGTGTCTTTATGGCATCACTGGTTCCACTGCGCCTAAGGAATGATTCAATTGTTGCCTCGACATCAGCCAATATTATCAACTATGTATGGAGAAACAAAACCCCTGGATCTAAAGCTTTCTGTAGACCAATCAGATTTCAATATCTCAAAGAAAATAAGTCAGTTACAAAAGACTGGGTTGATAGCATTAATCGCTCAATAGAAAATTTGCATCCCCTTTGTATTGAAATCCATGGTTACTATATTAACATACAGTTCGAGCTTCAACTAACGATGATTGATGGAAAAGTATGTAATGCAATAACGGAAACAGATTCCGCATGGAAATGCTTTTTATGCGGAATGAAAAAATCTGAATTTTCTAAAATTTCTGACGATACCCCAAGTACGACATCAATTAACAAAGATGTACTTCAATTCGGAATATCTCCCCTACATGCACGGATACGCTTTTTAGAACACATGCTTCAGAAGCATACCTGGAAACCAAACGAAGATGGTTAGAAATAACAAAGAACTCATGGAAATGAGAGCAAACGAAAAACGGAGAATTCAAGAAGAGTTTAAAGAGATAACTGGCTTAAATATAGACAAACCACTTATTGGATACGGCAGTACAAATGATGGGAATACGGCAAGAAGGTTTTTCCAAAATTACGAAATAACATCGACAATAACTGGAATTAATGAGGAACTTCTTCGAAGATGTCATGTTATACTGTCGGTAAAAAAACAGTAAAAATAATATAAATGGAGATAAATTTGAATCCTATGCCAAAGAAACCTTTAACCTTTTACGTTCCTTGTATGAATGGAGAGAACTTACTCCTACTGTGCACAAAGTTCTTCGACATGTCGTGAGATTATAGAATCGAATCTTCTCCCACTAGGTGAACTAACTGAAGAGGCACAGGAAGCGAGAAATTCCGATTTTAAACACATACTGTTTTTTAATACAAGAAAGTGTTCCAGGCAGTCGCAAAACGAAGATCTCATAAATTATCTTATGTTGTCTTCTGATCCTGTACTATCTTCAATTAGAAAGAAATGGAGCAGGGACAGAAATTTATCATATGAAAACGAAGAGCTCAAAGAAGTACTAGATCTATTCGATGTAAATGAATATATTGTTGAAATAATTAAAAAAAAAACATATTTAAAAATAAAAAAATTGTGTCTCTAATTAATATCGTATACAAACCATTACATAGAATTCAAACCGGGCCAATTACTGCTAATTTATGGTAGGACCCATATTATGGCCTACAATATAAGGATAAAAATGTTCAAATAATATATATCTAAATGAAGATTAACCTACACGAAAATAAATATTATTTGTTTTTACTGCGAAAAATGCATTATACCAACTTTTCTTTAAGGTCAGTATTCGTTTGAATTCATTAGTTACATTTAATATGTAAGTATACACATTTTGCATGCAATATATGAAAAAACGTTCAAATTTTTCAAAGGCGGCAAGGTTTGTGGAGCTTCTGAGTAGTAGATATATGCTTTTTATATAAGTATTTGATATTGGTAAAAACCTTAGGACTTGTAGATTCATATTTTAATAAAATGAAAGAATTTAATTAATTTTTTGAACGTCATTTACCTTAAAAACTAAAAAAATTATAATATGGTGAACTAATTTAGATCCAAATGTCCTTAAATTAATGACATTATAATTTTTGACATTTTTTATTTTCAAATACCGAAATTCCTAAAACGGGGAAAATGTGTTCCAAAAACTGAGTTTTTTTAGAAAAGTGCCTACTGTGACGCTATTTACCGTGTGATAGTAAAACAACTTTCTAAGTATTTAAACAACATATAGGGTTATACAAATACGGAACTTTTTCGAGGATCGGTGCTTTGCCTTTTTAGAATTTTTTACTGAAACCTAAATATTTTTTTTAAAATTGTCCAAGTTTGGATAGGTCTGGGGGATACTGTGTCCGCTTAAGTGAGGATAAAATTTGACGTGACCGTAGCCAAGGAGTATTCGAGTTTAAGTTATTAAAATGGATCCTACAAATGTTCCAGAGGCGGCGCTATAGGGGCTCAAAGTAGGTACCTTCGACATGTACAATTTTTAAACACGTTAAATTTTTTTGTTTCCCATCCGATTTCAAAGATATTTATATTTTTGGAAAGCGCTAGGCTAGGTCTTGAAAAACATGCTTGCGTGTGCTATTTATCTGTTCTAATTTTCGAGTTATAGGCATTTAAAAATTGAAATTTTAAAATTTGGCCATACCTTGGTCCGCTATTTTAAAAATATAGGGCGTAATTTTGGACCGAATGGACTCGAATTTTTTTGTTAGTTAGACAACTAAATTACCAATAATATACAAAAGATTTCAAATCAATATCTATTATGTATCCAAAAATAAATTTTCAATTTAAATATTAAAAAAATAGTAGATTTTTGCATTTTTTGGGCGAAAAGGTGACATAACTCTTTTTTTATTAAAAAAAACTTTCTTTAAGAACTATTGTGTTTGTCGATGAATAAATGCACACGTATTTTTAATGTTCAATAAAAGTAAATTAATTTTTATTATAAGTAAAAAGGAACAATGTGTTTAAAGCTTAATGCTAATCAAAAGTATGTATCTATATTTTTAAAGAAGAAAGCAGGATCAAAAGGAAAATGTCAAAACGATTATTTAGTACAACCAGGTTGCCATGTAGTTTGAAGATACAACAGTTCTCCTTCGCTTAATAGGACAGGTTTAGGCTTCAGCAACATAGTTATCCAAATAGGCGGGTGGCTTGCGGACTCGAGTGGTTCTACGTAAAGGTTGCTGTTGACTAACTGCATCTGGAGTGTTATGACCTTCAGCATTTGAGTCATCTGTATGATTTCCTACGTTGGTTGGAATTTCTATAAACTCCAGTAACTCTGGGTTATGAGTCGTAGGATTCACATCCTGTTGTGTTGTCTCAATAAGTTCTGGTTCTTCAGCTTGTTGAACTCCTGTCGATCTTAGTTGGTTTATGTGTCGTTTAAAAACATGACCACTATCTAATTTGACCAAATAGTGTAAATGACCCATTTTCTTTAAAATTGCGCCCAGCTTCCACAGATTCTTATTATTCGAATAATATCTAGCTTGTACTCTTTCTCCCTCGCATAGTTGACGAGCCTTGCATCGATCCATGTGACCTTGATTAATAATCTGAGGAGGTTTTAGTGCATCCAATTGAATCCGCATTTGCCAGTTTAGGTATTGCTCAGATGGAGTCTTGCCATTTAACAGTGGTGTTGCTCGGTAACGAAAAAGTATTTCTCTTACCTTTTCCCTTATAGGCCGCTGATCATTTATCATAGATTTCAGTCGATGTTTTAAGGTTTGAACATTTCGCTCGGCCAACCTGTTCGTTGCCGGATGTCCCGGAGCGATAAATTTTTGGAAAATACCACGATCTGTACAAAATAATTGAAATTCTTCACTGGTAAATATTGTGGCGTTATCCGGATATCCATGTCTCGCGAATAAGTCTAGGAGCATCTCTATAGTAGAGCTAGATGTTGGAGAAGTTGGCGTTATACCAATTTCAGCCCACTTCGATTTCGCGTCCATTACCACCAGATAATAATAACCTTGGAAAACACCTGCGTAATCCATATGAATTCGCTGCCAGTTATGTTCTGGTTGCTCCCAAGTGTGTAGCTTTGCCTTGGGGGGACTTGATTTGACAATACTACAGGACGAACACTCTTTTACTAAGCGTTATATCCTTATCAATTGTTTTCCAGTACACGTACCTGCGAGCTAAAAATGATGCCATTGTTTATAGTGAACATTGTGTCTTCCACTCGATTATGTTGAAGATTTTGTAAATGTTTTGAAAGTTCCTCATCAGCTTGAGTTTCTGCTTGAAGAGTTTTATAATTTAATTTTAACGTTGAAATTTGTTCTATGGTTGATTCGAATAGTTGATTAACTTCGTTATTGATCGCTGTGTCTGTTAACAACGGTGTTTTTACTGGAGCACGTGATAAGCAGTCAGCATTAGCATTCTCGATGCCCTTTTTGTAAATAACTTGATAATTAAATCCTGAAAGAAATGCTGCATATCTTTGAAGTCGTGAAAAAGTCATTTGGGGTAGCTTGGCGTTCTGATGAAAAATTCGGACCAACGGTTGATTATCTGTAATTAATACAAATGGTTGCCCAAACAAATATTGATAAAAATTATCCACTGAAAATACAATGGCCAATGCTTCACGATCAATTTGAGAATAGTTCCTCTCAGCGTCCGTAAGTGATCTTGAGGCGAATGATATTGGACGTTCTTCGCCGTTGATGATATGAGATAAAACCCCCGCAATTCCAGTAGGGCTGGCGTCACAAGCCAATTGTAAAGGATAGGTTGGATCATATGGTACAAGTACACGATCACTTGCAATTTCATTTTTGATTTTTCTGAATGCTGTATCACAGTCTCGAGTCCACACAAATTTTGATTTTTTCTTTATAAGATTCCGTAGTGGTGACGTAATTGTCGAGCAATTTGGAAGAAATCGTGAATAGTATGTAACCATTCCTAAAAATCGTCGAACGTCATCTACCGATTCAGGTTTTGGCAGGTCGGTTATCGCTGCAATTTTGTTTTTTGATTTTGATATTGTGTTGTGTTGTATGGTGTGACCCAAGAATTCGATTTCTTGCTGAAAAAAACTGCATTTCTTTTTATTTAAATGTAAATCGTATTTTTGAAGCTGTTGTAAGCATTTTAATAAATTTTCCTTGCACTCTAATTTTGTTGAACCATGTACGATAATATCATCGAAGTAAGCTTCTGTTTTCGGGACTTCTTGTAGGATTTGATTTATTATTCGATTAAACTCGGAAGGCGCTGTTTTAATACCGAATGAAAGGCGGTTAACTTTGTAAGTACCACGGTGTGTAGATATGGTTTGAATTTTACATGAATCTTCGTCTACCGGGATATGCAAATACGCTTTGTATAAATCCAATCTGCAAAAATATTTTGAATTACGTAAGCAATTAAAGATTTCTTCAATTTTCCTAATTGGGCTATGGGCGTCCACGAGCCTTTCGTTTACCCCCACTTTATAGTCCACACACAATCGTACACCCCCGTCAGATTTTGGTATAACAACAAGGGGTGAACCCCAATCACTGATCTCGGTTTTTGAAATAACACCAGCTGTTTCTAGCTGATCCAATTCGTGATTTACTTTGTGTGTCAACGCATATGGTATTTCGCGTTCCCTATTAAAAATTGGTTTAACATTATCGCGTAGTTTTAGCGATATTGTATATTGCTTTACACACCCAATTTCGGGTTGAAAAATGTTTTTAAATTTATTATATATTGAATCGATTTCATTTTCATCAGCAGGTGAATTAATGTTGTATACAGAGTTGATCTCGTTTAAATTGATATTAAATTTTCGAATCCAATTACGACCAAGAAGAGCTGAATACTCCTCTGGAACAACGTATATTTCATCTGTTATTTTCTTACCATCATATTCACCTTCAACTTCAATTTTCCCATCAGGGGTGAAAACGTCCTTAGTATACGACCGGAATGCCATATTTGTTGGTAAAAATGGTACGTTGAGATCTAGCCTTGCAAATTTATCTCTTGGTAAAAACGTGTATCCTGACCCTGTATCGATTTCAAATTTGACAGGTTTACCTTGAACATTAATTGTTATAAAAAATCTTTCGAAATCCTTTGATTCATTTTGATGTACGTTGACTACGCTTAAAACACCATACTGGTGAATATCTTCAATTTGATTGTATTATTTTGATTAATTTTACCTTCCTTCATGCGTGCCTTTATACAAACTTTAATTACATGACCAGTCTTTTTGCATTCTGAACATTTTAAATTATTTTTGTTGCAGGGACAATCTTTGACATAGTGACTGTTTTTGCCACACCTCAAACAGAGACCATCAAGGCCCAACGCCTTGAAATCAACATCATACGTTCCACGTTTCTGCTTATTTTGCCTCAAATTATCATTTCTCCTGTGGTTGTATTTTTTTTCCTGAAATTTTGTTTATTTCATTTGACGTTGGTTGTACTGTTTTATTAGCCAGTTCCTTTGAATCGCTTTTTGCTGCTTCCAACGTCAGAGCCTTTGCCACAATGTCTTGAAATTCTGATATTTCTTTTTGTGATTGTAACAGCTGCTCACGAATGTCACTGTCCTTGATACCACGGATAAATTGCGCACGCAGGAAAATGTTAGCAACTGTTTTTTTACATGGGCAATTAAATTCGCAATCCCCAATGTCCATCCTCAACATAGCAACATATTCTGCTATAGATTGATTTTCCAATTGATACTTGGATAAAAACTTATGTTGAGCGACTAGCACATCCTGTTGTGGGGACAAATGCTTCTGTAACAGTTCCGTCAGCGCTTCGTATGACAGACTGTTCGGATTATCGGGTGCTGCAAGAGCTGTCACAATAGAATAATTCTTGGAACCAATTGAGTTTAACAATAAATTTGCACAGAGTTGCTCGTTGGCGTGTATGCCCTTCATCTGCGTATAATTTTCGAATCTTGATTTGTAGTTCCGGAATGACTCCTTTGTTGTGTCCAAAATCTCGAAGTTTGGCACTAACGACATACTCGTGCTCATGTTGTTTGATGAACCACCACCTGTTGAAGTGTTGGCCGACATCTTCTGTAATATTTGTTGTTGCACCGCCATAAACTGCTCGAATTGTATAGCATCCATTTTGAAATTGATATTTTAATTTTCATCTGTTTGATAATTTTTTCTCTTCGTCGCCAATTTATTGTGTTTGTCGATGAATAAATGCACACGTATTTTTAATGTTCAATAAAAGTAAATTAATTTTTATTATAAGTAAAAAGGAACAATGTGTTTAAAGCTTAATGCTAATCAAAAGTATGTATCTATATTTTTAAAGAAGAAAGCAGGATCAAAAGGAAAATGTCAAAACGATTATTTAGTACAACCAGGTTGCCATGTAGTTTGAAGATACAACAAGAACGTATAACAATTTTATGTTTCTCTGTAAGGTATCTTTACGGAGTACATTCTGGTATAAAAAAACTGTCCCATTTTTTGTATATGTCGCCCCTACTAGGTCGGAATTTGACCTATTTTTAATCAAAATGGGATTTTCGCTCCAATTTTTAGAAATTGCGGGATTCCCTTTAACCTTTTGACAAGTTTTTTTTAAAACTTGTTATTTAGAATAATAAAATTTTATTGAATTTCGTTAATAAATAAAGATTTTATTACATATTTATTGAGTCTCTAAAACTAAAATTTATATAAAAATTTTAATAGGATTGCAAATATTAGGAACAAATAGATCCACATTTCCTCCGATCATTATTTTCTTGTTTAAATAAGGTAATTTTTTGTCTTACAAAAAAATTTTAAGTCAATATCTCAATTAGGTTCAAAAATATGCCACTTTAAAACTCCGTCCTTCAAAAATATTGCACTTTTTATACCCTTCACCTTCGTGAGAAGGTATATATAAGTTTGTCATTCCGTTTGTAATTTCTACATTTTTCATTTCCGACCCTATAAAGTTTATATATACTGGATCCTTATAGATAGCGGAGTCGATTAAGCCATGTCTGTATGTCCGTCTGTCTGTTGAAATAAATTTTCTGAAGACCCCAGATATGTTCGGGATCCAAATCTTCAATAATTCTGTCAGACATGCTTTCGAGAATTTTGCTATTTAAAATCAGCAAAATCGGTCCACAAATGGCTGAGATATGAGGAAAAAACCAAGACAACATCGATTTTTGACCTATTTTTGACCTATATCTGGATTACTAAGACATTAATATAGACAATATGGATATTAGAGTTGTGTAGCTCATGAATGACCTAGTTCAATTGAGCTATTCACTCAACTGAGCGAAGTGAATCATTCATCATACTGAGCGTATTCAACTGAGCGGTTTTGTTTTATGCTCATGTTTCTTTCAGTACTCATGAACAGCGTTGCCACTCATAAAATATTTTTCCTACCAAATTTCTAATTAAAAACTACCAAAACCTACCAAATTTAAAATATTTGAGAAATGCTATATGGATTCGTTTCAAAATTAATAGTTAACTTAGGGCACTGCTACACGTTCAATATATATTGACCACGATCCAGTATCGCGATATTTATTGAACGTGTAGCATACGGTATTAATGGATCGCTACAATCGTAAATATGTTAAAATCATTCAGTTTTCGAGATTTTATTTTTAGTCGATTTAACGATGTCCTTCCGTACGTCTGTCTGGCTGGTTGTCCATGTATTTCACATAGCCCCCATATAAATGTCCTCCAGAAATAAGACATTATCCGTCATAAATGCTTGATTTATATAGATATTAAATAACATTTTTAAAAATAAATTACACCTAAAAATTCAATTCATAATTGACCATAGCTCCCATATAAGGCCCTCTTCTGAAAATTACTTAAACGAGCATAAAACTCCTAAAAGTGTTGGTATCCCGAAAAAATTCAGCACAAATAAGTTTCATATAGAAATAAATTACGCGTCCTAATTTCCATAATTGGATATTTAAAGTGTCAGATGAAACTGAAATATTAAAGAGTTTAACACATATTATTAGAAAATAAAAGTTTTGAGAGCACTTTGGCATTTTTTGAACTCAACACTACTAAATAAATACACATTTTAGTCAGGTAAATATATAGTCAACTAAATATTTAAGAAAATGCTATGTTGATATTTTGCAAATATGTAGTTTTATTATGTTGGCTTAACATAAGTAGTTTTTCGTTATTATTTTAATTATTTTGTTCTTAAAAATACTTATGTATTCAGAAATATCGTAGCCTATCAAAATACGACAAATATCGGAACAAACCAACCAAACTACCAAAAGTCAATTTGTTAACTTGAAACTACCAATTTTGGTCCAATTGGACCAAAGCGGCAACGCTGCTCATGAAAGAGCTGCACAAGCACATTCATTTGTCATCTTCAATGTTTCACTTTACTCGTCAATTCTGTAACATTCTTTCGCTCACTGACATTGAAAAGTGAGTGAGTATTGTGTCCTACAGAAATAAAACGATCATTCGAATGTAGGTTTGTTATGTATGTATATGATCGTATGCTGCTGCTGGTGATGTAGAATGAAATAAAGAAAGAGTATTGCTACAGTTTGTAAGTAAATTTCATAAAAAATAATGAAAAAGGGAAATACATAATTGTTATTGTTAAAATAATAATTGTAATTGAAAGTATGTAATTAGTAAAATAATACTATTTAAAAAATACATTAGTGGGATTATATCTACCAAAAAACATAATTAAAAAAATACAAAGTACTGATATTCTTAATGAAATTAGCAATATTATTTCAATCACCTTTTTGAGAAAACATATATCTTGCATTTTTTTACTATACTGCTACATCAACAGAACATTTGTCAGCTGCCATGAGCGGCCTATCGTGGGTTTTTCGCTGTTCTTTGGAATGACAGTTAAGAATTTCTGAATTTAAGGAATAAGATTTATAAAATCATATTCCTATTCCTTAAATTCAGAAATTCTATTTATATATTGTTATATCATAAAATAATTAAGTTAATGTTGAAAATATACAAATTGTATCACAAAACTATTTTTCTTTCGTATTTTTAGTAGAAATTTTGTTGATCATATTGTTGTAAAAGTCAGGTAAAAAATATATATTTTGCCAATTGATAACTAACATTATGTAAATGGGAAAACACCCAAAAAAATTGCAACAATATTCATTTTGGTTTAGTTATTGTCACATTTTTATTTTGGATCACAATTATCAGATCATCAAAATATTTTTCCTTTTTCAAATTCCAGTTAATATCTTGAGTTTTTTGGTAATTTTATTATTTTGTGGTAAAAGAATACCTTATAGTTATTGAATGTTCTGCTTAACAAATATAGTCTAAACATTTGGTTAAGCTACGTACACACGGTTGTCAGATCTGGCAATGTGCTCGCAATGTACTAACAATGAAATATTATTACCAAAAGGTAAATTGTCAGTTTAGACGATTGTAAGAAAACCTTACAATTTCATTGTCAGACAATTGCCAAACAATAAATGTATATGCCAACAAAAATTGTCAGTTCACACGGTTGTCAGATTGTTGTATGGCAAAGGTAACCAGATCTCTTGTTAGACATTGTCAGAAGAAAATTCAAATCTTTTTACAAACAATTTTAATTGTCATCTGTGTGTATTTATTAAAAAGTTGGAAATTTAAAGTATTATTATGGAACAGAAAAAAGCCATTGCATGACGGATGAAGGCAAAATAGCAAAAAATCGTCGTAAAGTTTGGGTAAAGGATTGGTTACTTCGCCATCAGTAGGAAGGATTTTACGCTACATTGCTCATCCACTTACGAACTGACGAGCCGGAGTTGTATCATAATTTATTGCGAATGGTCTCCGAACAATTTTATAAATTTTGGCGATTTTTTTTTAAATGTGTGCCGACTAAATAATACAGCACAACATAGAAGTATGGACTTGATCATACTATTTCAACAAACAACCTTTGTTTTAGAGTCAAAAAATAGTAAAAACGAATGTGCTATTTAGAGGGACTAGACACGTTCATAATGCATCGATATGTTCACAAGAGTTATTCAGATTTACCGTAGCTACAACATTACTCAATATTGTTAGTGACAAATTAGGAGTCCCTGGAAGTTATTCTAAAAAAAGTAAAAAAAAAATTGTTCTTCCTATATTTTTTTCAATGTTAACAAAATTTGTTTGGCGGACTCTTAGCTATATTATTGCCATATAAAGTTAAGCGGTATTACCAAGTCTGAATTAGCTTTTGGCCAAAAATTAATGACACCATTTTTTGAGAGCCCACTGATTTTCAAAATCTTTGGCCCATAAAAACAAAAATTGGTCACCAAAATGGACAAACTGAGTATAGGGTCATGGTCGTGTGTTTTTTGCACTGACAATGATGTCATTGTCAGATGCATAAACTTCGCACATATGACAATAAAAAGTTTCTGACAATGATCTGGCAATGGCAACGTAAGGTGTTTACACGATTGTCAGATGTCTGATAATATTATTGTCCTACAATGTACTGACAATACTTTTTCTGACAACGTTGTAAGACAAAAATTGTAAGTTTACACGGTTGTTAGACATTTTC
The DNA here is from genome assembly GCF_958450345.1 of Calliphora vicina. Taxonomy (NCBI): domain Eukaryota; kingdom Metazoa; phylum Arthropoda; class Insecta; order Diptera; family Calliphoridae; genus Calliphora; species Calliphora vicina. The sequence continues at coordinate 50,487,317 of NC_088784.1, forward strand.
TGAAAATTTTTCTGACAATATTGTAAGATCTGACAACCGTGTGTACGTAGCTTTAGCATCGGAAATTAGAAATAATAAAAAATTAACTCTTTTTTCCGCAAAAATATTAGTTTAAATAAAATACAATTTTATTTTTTAAAATTTTAATCAATTATTTCACGCATAAATCTCTAATTTAGAGTTGGGTTTATTAGCTCAGTGAAGTGACCGCTCTTTTCAGCTCAGCTCACTGAAATGAACTAGGTCGCTCGTTTAGCTCATTAGCTCAGTATGTTGTATAATGACCATTTCATTTTGAGAATTGCTTCTAGTGAATTAAATCAATTATTTCTGTTGTTAGTTGTAAAAACACACAGTCTTTTGACAATTAGAGATTTATGCGTGAAATAATTGATTAAAATTTTAAAAAACCAAATTGTATTTTTTTAAACTAATATTTTTGCGGAAAAAAGAGTTAATTTTTTATTATTTCTAATTTCCGATGCTAACCAAATGTTTAGACAATATTTTATTAAGCAGAACATTCACTAACTATAAGGTATTCTTTTACCACAAAATAATAAAATTACCAAAAAACTCAAGATATTAACTGGAATTAGAAAAAGGAAAAATATTTTGATGATCTGATAATTGTGATCCAAAATAAAAATGTGACAATAACTAACCCAAAATGAATATTGTTGCAATTTTTTGGAGGTTTTCCCATTTACATAATGTTAGTTATCAATTGGCAAAATATATATTTTTTACCTGACTTACAACTTATATATATGGGGGATTTCATGTCAAGTGAACCAACTTTTGAAATCGATGTCTTCCGATCGGGATGAAATTTGCACCAAGGTTAGCTCTATTGGATAGTAACTCAGACACAATTTTTCAACAACATCGGTCGAGAACTCTCTGAGTTATAGGGGGTAAAATTTTGACAATTTGGTCAAACAGGGGTTTTTTCTTATCCATGTAACTTATTACCTATTGTTCTTAGCAAAATGTGTTCCAAATAGTATAGATAGCTATTTCTTCGATCTTTCGAAAAAAAATATTTAAAAAAAAAAATAAAAAATTTTTAATATTTTTTTTCCGAAATCAAAAACTTTTTTGACTTTTTTTTAAAATACGCAATTTTTTTTTTTTTTTTTTTTTTTCTTAAAATAAAGTTTAGATATTTTCCTTGAACACCTACTTGGTCGCTTAGTGGGATGCGAGTGGGATATCTATCAAAATAAATATTTTGTAACTCAAAACATAAAATTTTTGACTTTTTTTGCAAAATCAAAAACTTTGTTGACTTTTTTTTTCAAAATGGACCCTTTTTTAATCTTTTTTTTTAGGTCAAACAAAAGCTTAGATATTATCCTGGAAGACCCTTTTGGTCGCTTAGTGGGATGCGAGTGGGATATCTATCAAAATAAATATTTTTTAACTCAAGACTTACAATTTTTGACTTTTTTTTTGCAAATACGATTTTTTTTCCAAATGGGCCCTTTTTTTAAAATTTTTTTTGTAGTCAAAAGAAAGCTTAGGTCCATTCCTTTAAGATATTTTTAGTCCCTTAGTGGGATGCGAGTAGGATATCTATCAAAATAAATATTTTGTAACGCAAGACATACAATTTTTTAATTTTTTTTTTGCAAAATCAAAATTTTTTCCAATATGGGCCCTTTTTTAATTTTTTTTTTTTGCTCAAAAGAAAGCCTAGGTCCATTCCTTTAAGATATTTTTAGTCCCTTAGTGGGATGCGAGTGGGATATCTATCAAAATAAATATTTTGTAACGCAAGACATACAATTTTTTAATTTTTTTTTGCAAAATCGAAATTTTTTTCCAATATGGGACTTTTTTTTTAAATTTTTTTTTGCTCAAAAGAAAGCTTAGGTCTTTTCCTTTAAGACCTATTTTGTCACTTAGGAAGATGTGAGTAGGATATCTATTAAAATAAAAATGTTGTAACTCAAGACATTCAATTATTGACTTTTTTTTTGCAAATTCGAATTTTTTTTCAAAATGGGCCCTTTTTTAAAAATTTTTTTTTAGTCAAAAGAAAGCTTAGGTCCATTCCTTTAAGATATTTTAGGTCCCTCAGTGGGATACGAGTGGGATATCTATCAAAATAAATATTTTGTAACTCAAGATATACAATTTTTGATTTTTTGGCAAAATCAAAAACTTTTTTGACTTTTTTTTTAAAATGGGCCCTTTTTGTAATTTTTTTTTTGCTATAAAGAAAGCTTAGGCCTATTCCTTTAAGATGGTTTTGATCGCTTAGTGGGATGCGAGTGGGATATATATCAAAATAAATGTTTTGTAACTCAAGACATACAATTTTTGTGTTAAAACATTTATTTTGATAGATATCCCACTCGCATCCCACTAAGGGACTAAAAATATCTTAAAGGAATGGACCTAGGCTTTCTTTTGAGCAAAAAAAAAAATTAAAAAAGGGCCCATATTGGAAAAAAATTTTGATTTTGCAAAAAAAAATTAAAAAATTGTATGTCTTGCGTTACAAAATATTTATTTTGATAGATATCCTACTCGCATCCCACTAAGGGACTAAAAATATCTTAAAGGAATGGACCTAAGCTTTCTTTTGACTACAAAAAAAATTTTAAAAAAAGGGCCCATTTGGAAAAAAAATCGTATTTGCAAAAAAAAAAAGTCAAAAATTGTAAGTCTTGAGTTAAAAAATATTTATTTTGATAGATATCCCACTCGCATCCCACTAAGCGACCAAAAGGGTCTTCCAGGATAATATCTAAGCTTTTGTTTGACCTAAAAAAAAAGATTAAAAAAGGGTCCATTTTGAAAAAAAAAGTCAACAAAGTTTTTGATTTTGCAAAAAAAGTCAAAAATTTTATGTTTTGAGTTACAAAATATTTATTTTGATAGATATCCCACTCGCATCCCACTAAGCGACCAAGTAGGTGTTCAAGGAAAATATCTAAACTTTATTTTAAGAAAAAAAAAAAAAAAAAAAAAATAGCGTATTTTAAAAAAAAGTCAAAAAAGTTTTTGATTTCGGAAAAAAAATATTAAAAATTTTTTATTTTTTTTTTTAAATATTTTTTTCGAAAGATCGAAGAAATAGCTATCTATACTATTTGGAACACATTTTGCTAAGAACAATAGGTAATAAGTTACATGGATAAGAAAAAACCCCTGTTTGACCAAATTGTCAAAATTTTACCCCCTATAACTCAGAGAGTTCTCGACCGATGTTGTTGAAAAATTGTGTCTGAGTTACTATCCAATAGAGCTAACCTTGGTGCAAATTTCATCCCGATCGGAAGACATCGATTTCAAAAGTTGGTTCACTTGACATGAAATCCCCCATATATGATCAACAACATTTCTACTAAAAAATATGAAAGCAAAATAGTTTTGTGATACAATTTGTATAAAAATATTTTCAACATTAACTTAATTATTTTATGATATAACAATATATATGTAAATAGAATTTCTGAATTACGAGATAAAAAATAACGTAAAACTGTAATTCCAAAAAACAGCGAAAACCCACGATAGGTCGCTCATGGCAGCTGACAAATGTTCTGTTGATGTAGCAGTATAGTAAAAAAGTGCATAAGATATATGTTTTCTAAAAAAAGTGATTGAAATAATATTGCTAATTTAATTAAGAATATTAGTATTTTGTATTTTTTTAATTATGTTTTTTGGTGAATATAATCCCACTAATGTATTTTCGAAATAGTATTTTTTTACTAATTACATACTTTCAATTACAATTATTATTTTAACAATAACAATTATGTATTTCCCTTTTTCATTATTATTTTATGAAATTTACTTAAAAACTGTAGCAATACTCTTTCTTTATTTCATTCTACATCACCATACCATAAATAAATTCACATTCATTCAATAGCACACATATAAAAATCCCTTCATGAAAACAAAAACAATTTGAATAACTCTAATAATTCTTGAAACAAAAATATATACGCGGCAGCATACGATCATATACATACATAACAAACCTACATTCGAATGATCGTTTTATTTTTGTAGGACACAATACTCACTCACTTTTCAATGTCAGTGAGCGAAAGAATGTTACAGAATTGATGAGTAAAGTGAAACATTGAAGATGACTAATGAATGTGCTTGTGCAGCTCTTTCATGAGTACTAAAAGAAACATGAGCATAAAACAAAACCGCTGAGTTGAAAACGCTCAGTGCTGAGCTGAAAACGCTCAGTATGATGAATGATTCACTTCGCTCAGTTGAGTGAATAGCTCAATTCAACTAGGTCATTCATGAGCTACACAACTCTACTCTAATTGTCAAAAGACTGTGTGTTTTTACAAATAACAACAGAAATAATTGATTTAATTCACTACAAGCAATTCTCAAAATGAAATGGTCATTATACAACATACTGAGGTAATGAGCTAAAAGAGCGACATAGTTAATTTCAGTGAGCTGAGCTGAAAAGATCGGTCACTTCACTGAGCTAATAAACACAACTCTAATGGATATAAGACCATAGTAAGTTGGACATACAATGGGTCAAAATCGGAAAAAAAAAATTTGTAACCCGAATTTTTTTTTTCAAAAAAAAATTTTTTTTTTTAAATTTAAAAAAAAAAAATTTTCCAAAAAATAAAAAAAACAACTGGAAAAAAAATTAAATTTGGTTTACCTAAAAATATTTAAAATTTTTAAGTATAATTTGGTGAAGGTTATATAAGGCACAGCCGAATATAGCACTCTTACTTGTTCATACTAAAAAATTTTTATAAATTTTCTTAATATTTTATTCAACACAATTCATTGGTTCTGACTCACATTGAGAAAATTTAGAAAATTTTTTTAGTATGAAAAAGTGCAATATTTTTGAAGGACGGAGTGGCATATTTTTGAACCTAATTGAGATAATGACATGAAATTTTTTTTTGTAAGACCAAAAATTACCTTATCTAAACAAGAAAATAAAGATCGGAGGAAATGTGGATCTAATTGTTCCTCATATTTTCAATCCTATTAAAATTTTGATATAAATTTTAGTTTTAGAGACTCAATAAATATGTAATATGTAATAAAATCTTTATTTATTAACGAAACTCAATCAAATTTTCAATGTTTTTAAAGTTTGTTATTCTAAATAACAAGTTTTAAAAAAACTTGTCAAAAGGTCAAAGAGAATCCCGCAATTTCTAAAAATTGGAGCGAAAATCCCAAAAATGGTATTTTTTACCATTTTGCTTATAGGGTCCACATTTCCTTCGGGGATGGGAAAATACTTTGGCGATGAATAGGGAACACATCAGGGTTTCTAAAGCTGCTTTCCGTTTTCTGATCCCAGCTTTGGGATTTTAGAACATGTGGCCCAAAGTAGAAATTTTGATTAAAAATAGGTCAAATTCCGAAGGACCTACGTCCTAAATCATATTCGTCATATCAGGCGACATATTCAAAAAATGGGACAGTTGTTTTATACCAGAATGTTCTCCGTAAAGCAGCGAAATGCAATGAGCTCTCAAATGAGCTCTCTTGTTTTTATTTTCACATGTACGCAAGCACACACATTGTATAAAAACAGTCAGTCTCGCATGAGCATTGATAGAAGCAGGTTGTGTTACGGTTTTATGCTTGTTTATTTCATTATTTCAGCTATTTGTTTTTGTTTTTGCCAGAGAATAATTCTCAACTCATACAACTACAATATCTAAAAACTGTAGTGGTGTGAGTTTGCATTTCGCTGCCGTAAAGATACCTTACAGAGAAACATAAAATTGTTATACGTTCTTAAAGAAAGTTTTTTTTTAATAAAAAAAGAGTTATGTCACCTTTTCGCCCAAAAAAAGAAAAAATCTACTATTTTGTCTAACTAACAAAAAAAATTCGAGTCCATTCGGTCCAAAATTACTTGAATAAGAAAACAAGTATTTACTGGTTGAATGTTTGTAAGACATTGATTTATTTATTAAAATTAAAACCTTGACCTAAACATTAAAATCTAATAACTAAACTAATACACATGCGTGTGTGTCTTATCATAAACTCTATTACCTACTTAAATCTTAGAAAAAAGACATTACATAAATGCACTGATAGTACATAAAAGTTATAAAACAAAACCGAGTATTGTAAACAATCACTAAAACACTTATTGTTGATAAACCCTTATCATTATCGCATGTATGAGAATTCTTCTTAAATTATTGATAACATTATTAATATCGTAAATAAATACAAAACTATGTTCAACTAAATTTGAACATTTAAATAAAAACTTTTTTTATTTTTTTTATTTCAATATTCTTTTTAGAGCTCCTTGAATATTTCTAAAATTTATTTCATTAATTAAACTTTTTTCGAAATTAGAAAATGTAAGAAATTGGCCTCAAATAAAATTAAAATAATTTTTTTAAGAATACTGATGATTTAGAGATTATGTTAACATCTCTATAAGGTTTACGAACATAATATTGCATTGTCATTAGATGTATGCATGAATGCCATATTTCAGACTAGGAGAACTAACATATCAAGTTAAATAAAATCTTTTAAACAACTAAACCTTAAAAAAATAAATGTTTATTCCCAAAAATAACTTTTGATAATATTATTTTTTTTTAATAGAGTCATTCAATACTGTTCCAATTAAAGATGAACCGCAAAACTCCTCAGCTTCGCCGCCAGTAAGCCCAATTGATATGGAGACACAGGAAAAAATAAAACTTGAACGCAAACGTCAAAGAAATCGTGTAGCCGCTTCAAAATGTCGAAAAAGAAAACTTGAACGTATTTCAAAATTAGAAGAAAAAGTTAAAATATTAAAAGGGGAAAACACAGACCTTGGTTCAATAGTAAAAAATCTTAAAGAACATGTTGCTCAACTTAAACAGCAAGTAATTGAGCACATAGAATCTGGTTGCAGTATAAATGGAACTACTCTATTGCATGGTAAATAAATTTATATAAAAAATATACGTGTAAATGTAATATAAATGTATATAAATTGGAATAAAAATTATTAATTTGTGTAATTAACCTTAATAGACTTTTTTCTTTTATTTACTAGAAACGATAAGTTGCAATAAAATTATCTTTCTTATGTATGCAAAAAAATGGACAGATTGTGTTGTTTCATTTCAATCTTTCAGAAATAATTTATCTTGGATAAATCTATTAATAAATTTAAATTCTAATTTATTGAGCATGAGGTCATATTTACAAAATTTATAATTTGTTATTTATTTCCGATATTTCGAACCCCATTGTGTTAATTAGCAATGAAATGAATAATATTTAAAAAAAAAAACAATAAACAAAATTGTCAAAATGAAAAATTTAAAGTATTACACAAACAAATAATATTTTAAAATTTTATTTCCGTTTTTATAAACTAAGCCCCATTTTCTCAATCTCTGGTTATCGTTTTTAGTAACGATATAATACTTCTAATTAATATAATTTTTCTGAGAACTGTGAGTATATCGTCACAATAAATAATATCCAGAGATTGAGGAAATGGGGCTAAGTGTTTAACTCATTGGTAGGCAAAAAGAGGCATTTAATATTTTTAATATATTTTTACGCTCTATTATTTTGCCTTAAAATGAAAATTTTTAAAACATTTGCTGCCTAAATATATGGGTCATTTCATGTCAAGTGAACCAACTTTTGAAATCGATGTCTTCCGAAATTTGCAGCAAGGTTAGTTCTATTGGATAGTAACTCCAATAGCTTTGATAGCTTTTTCTACAATATTTCGAAAAAAAATATTTAAAAAAAAAAAAATTTAATATTTTTTTTCCGAAATCAAAAACTTGTTTGACTTTTTTTTTTAAAATGGGGCTTTTTTTAAATAAAGCTTAGATATTTTCCTTGAAGACCTATTTGGTCGCTTAGTGGGATGCGAGTGGAATATCTATCAACATAAATATTTTGTTTCTCAAGACATACAATTTTTGACTTTTTTTTGCAAAATCGAACTTTTTTTGTTCTTCCAATATTGGCCCTTTTTTCCAAAAATTTTTTTTGCTCAAAAGAAAGCATAGGTCCATTCCTTTAAGACATTTTTGGTCGCTTAGTGGAATGCGAGTGGGATATCATCAAAATAAATATTTTGTAACGCAAAACATAAAAATTTTGAATTTTTCAAATATGGGCCATTTTTAAATTTTTTTTTGCTCAAAAGAAAGCTTAGGTCCATTACTTTAAGATATTTTTGGTCGCTTAGTGGGATGCGAGTGGGATATCTATCAAAGTAATTATTTTGTAACGCAAAACATAAAATTTTTTAATTTTTTTTTTTTTGCAAAATCGTTTTTTTTTTAAATTTTTTTTTTTGCTCAAAGGAAAGCTTAGGTCTTTTCCTTTAAGACCTATTATGTCGCTTAGTGTGATGTTAGTGGGATATCTATCAAAATATATATTTTGTAAAAAACAAAATAAAATTTTTTTAATATTTTGTTTCCGAAATCAAAAACTTTTTTGACTTTTATTTTAAATGGGGTTTTTTAAAAAAAAAAATAAATCTTAGATATTTTCCTTGAAAACCTATTCGGTCGCTTAGTGGGTTGCGAGTGGGATATCTATCAAAATAAATATTTTGTAACTCAAAACATAAAATTTTTTTGCAAAACCGAATTTTTTTTTAAATATGGGCCCTTTTTAAATTTTTTTTTGCTCAAAAGAAAGCTTAGGTCCATTTCTTTAAGATATTTTTGGTCGCTTAGTGGGATGCGAGTGGGATATCTATCAAAGTAATTATTTTGTAACGCAAAACATACAATTTTTTAATTTTTTTTTGCAAAATCGATTTTTTTTGCTCAAACGAAAGCTTAGGTCTTTTCCTTTAAGACCTATTATGCCGCTTAGTGGGATGCGTGTGGAATAAATATCAAAATAAATGTTTTGTAAAAAAAAAATAAAAAATTTTTAATAATTTTTTTCCGAAATCAAAAACTTTTTTGATTTTTTTTTTAAATGAGGTTTTTTTTTAAAAAAATAAAGCTTAGATATTTTCCTTGAAAACCTGTTGTATCTTCAAACTACATGGCAACCTGGTTGTACTAAATAATCGTTTTGACATTTTCCTTTTGATCCTACTTTCTTCTTTAAAAATATAGATACATAATTTTGATTAGCATTAAGCTTTAAACACATTGTTCCTTTTTACTTATAATAAAAATTAATTTACTTTTATTGAACATTAAAAATACGTGTGCATTTATTCATCGACAAATACAATAAAACCTATTTGGTCGCTTAGTGGTTTGCGAGTGGGATATCTATCAAAATAAATATTTTGTAACTCAAAACTGTAGCAGAACACCTTTATATATTATTTACTATTATTATTATATACATTATTATCAACGTTAGTTATATCTGAGATACATACAACACTACACATATTTGTCCGTTAATGATATTTGAATTAAATACAACACTACAGATCATATTGTATGTTACACTTTTAATCAACAGTGCATTAATGGAGAGAGCTTTTTCGTTGAGTTAAGTTTTTTTTGTTTGTTAACGATCGTTTTGTTTTATTGAAAGCTCTTGCTTGAGAGTATAAAAACAGCATCCTCAACGACAGCAGCTCATTCTATTTTTGCAGGTTGGTTTGTGCGGTCGAACAACTAGTCATAGTCTCTATGCAAACTTCGTGATGGCGTTAGCTGTCGTTGTTTGTGTATGTGTATATGAATAGTTTATGATTCGAATGTTGTTGTTGGTCGCGATAGTGGCCGCAATTACTAAGAATTGTTTGAACGTTCATTCTATTTTTGCAGATTGTTTAATTAGAATAAGTTTACTTTTGAAATTAAATATAAAACTGAAATAATTTAAATGAAATAGAGACTTTTATATAATTTTGAAATAAAATCCTTTCAAATTGGCGCCCAACTTAGAGGCAGTGATAAACGCCCACATAGCTGTAAACTATTTTGTGAAGTTTTTCCAAGTAATAGTGGCGGTGTATTCGAGTGATTTGAGAAGAAGTGAACGTATCGCGGCAAAATTGAACATGGTTTCGTTGTCGACAGAGCAATTTCAACAACTTTTAAGTGCTGTTGGTAGGCCTAATGAGAAATGTGGCTCGTTTAGCAGCTGTTCTGCACGCTATGGTGGCGAACGATATCCGTCCAAGGTAGAAGAATTTATTTCTGCAATATCTACATTTAAATTGGTGGAGAAAATTCCTGACCCAGATGCAGTAAATGGTATGCCGATGCTACTCGAAGGTGACGCTGCAGAATGGTGGCGTGGTGTTAAGGCTAATGTGCAAACTTTTGATGATGTTGTGCGTATGCTACGTGAATCATTTTCACCCCCTAAGCCTGCGTGGAGAATTTATGCTGAAATAAACGAAACTAAACAACAGAAAAATGAACCGACAGATTCCTTCATCCGTAAAAAGCGTGCTTTGTTTGCCCAGTTACCTAATTGTCCATCCGAGTCAGATCAACTCGATATGATATTTGGTATGCTGTATTCGCAGATTCGTGAACGTGTTTTTCGACATAAGGTGAAAACTTTTGATGAATTATTGGTTGATGCTCGTGAGGCTGAGCATGTATTGAGTGAACGCAGTACAGTGAACACTGAAGTTGGTAATGTTACCAGTGGTCCTGAAGGCGGTCCAAAGCGTTGTTCCTTTTGCCGTAAGAAAGGACATACGGCTGAAACGTGTTTTAAGAAACAGGACATGATTTCTAAAGTTCCTGTAAAGAATGAAGCAGTAGTGCCTAAGTCAAAATTTGCGTGTTATGGATGCAATGCTCCAGGTGTGGTGAGAGCTAATTGTCCAAATTGTAGCAAGAATGTAAATGGTAGTTCACCGATGGGTGTAAGTTTTAATTCATTGGGATTATGTATTGGCCGGAATATACCAGTGGTGAATGTTCAACTGTTTGGTGTTCCTGGACAGGCGTATTTTGATTCAGGTGCAAAGACAAGTGTGGCGAGCACAAATTTGAGGAAGATAATGGATTTTAAAGGTTGTCAGTATGATTCCATTATGTGCAACATATCACTTGCTGATGGTACCTCTTGTGACAGAAAATGTCTTACAACAAAGTGCAAGATTGTAATTGGTGGTAGATGTCTCAACATCCAATTTTTGATTTTTCCCGGGGAAAAGAGCAACCGTACCTTAATTGGATCTGATTTTATGGAAGAGGCGGGAATTGTTTTGAATATGGGTCAGCGGTATTGGTATTTTGAAAATTGCCCTACACAACAATTCGATTTCAGTGAGTCTTGGCCGTTGAATTTGAATTTAGTCGAGTCGATAAAGGTAGCCGAAACGAATACAAAACGCATTACCAATGAGATCCTGCCGGAACCTGTTCATTTCACTCCCAAAAGAGTATGCCGTACTTACGTGTCAGATTTTGAATCATATGGTCCTGATTATAATAAGGAGAATGACTACTCACCACATTCAATTCAGGCAATATTTAAGGATGCAATTCCTACTGATATGGTAACCCCCGAGAGGTCGAAGGATAATGGTATTTTTACTGGCGTGGTATATAGACCGCAGAATGATGACGATGAACCAATATTTACACCTTTATATGCTTTTGAATATAGGATATTAAAGCCCACAGATGGAGTACAATTAAACGAAGAGGAGAAAATGCTGTTAGATGAAACCTTATTTGAATATAAGACTGTATTTGGCAGTCTTGGTAAACCATCGCCGTATGCTGTCCATAGAATCGATACAGGAAACCATCAGCCCATTGCCTCACCCCCATATCGTCTTTCATTTTCGAAATGTAAGGAATTAAAACGCGAGATCGAAAGTATGCTGGAGAACGACATAGTGGAAGAGTGTGAATCTGCATGGTCGTCGCCGGTAGTTATGGTCCCTAAGAAGGATGGTTCGATTCGTGTTTGTGTCGATTATAGAAAATTGAATTCTATAACTGTTCCCGACAGGTATCCATTACCTCGTATGGATGATCTGCTACATTCGGCGAAAAGCACGAAGTTTATGACAACATTAGATTTACAGTGTGGTTATTATCAAGTGGAAGTAGCAGAGGAAGATCGTGACAAAACTTGCCTCATTACACCATTTGGAACCTTTCGTTTCAGGAGAATGCCTTTCGGTTTGCGGAATGCACCCGCAACTTTCCAAAGACTAATAAATCGATTCAAGGCCGGCGTTGCTGGTATATGTATTTTTGCTTATCTCGATGATATTATTATATGTTCGGAGACTTTTCAACAACATTTAGATGACCTGAAGATAGTGTTGGAGCGGTTGTTGCAGTTCGAGTTACGTCTGAATGATCAAAAATGTAGATTTTTCTGTTCAAACGTCAGATTTCTTGGTCATATTTTGACTCCAGATGGCATAGCTGTAGACCCGTGTAAAATCCAGGCAATTGTTGAACGCAAGGCACCCAGAAATGTGAAGGAACTCATATCCTTCATACAAACGTGTTCCTGGTATAGGCGATTCATTGATAAGTATGCAGAAATCGCGAGACCACTCACAAACCTGACAAAGAGAACAGCTGTATGGAAATGGGGTATGGAGGAGATAAGAGCATACGATGAGCTGAAAGAAGCTTTAACTACCTCACCTGTATTAAAACAGTCGGTTGACAACATGTCCTATTCGATAAGGACAGATGCAAGTGCTTATGCAATAGGAGCGGTTTTACTCCAGGGGGAGGGTGAGGAGGAACATCCAATAGAATATGCGAGCCGTTTACTAAGCAGTGCTGAACGCAATTATTCGACTACGGAGCGTGAAGCTCTGGCGATAATTTGGGCATGCAGTAAATTCCGTGACTACATAGAAGGAGAAGAAATCAAATTATTGACTGATCATCAGCCATTAAAATGGTTGTTAACACTGAAATCACCAACCGGAAGACTTGCCAGATGGGGATTGCAAATTCAACAATATAATTTTACTATTGAATATCTTCCCGGTAAGGCAAACACCGTTGCTGATATGCTGTCTAGGCCACCGTGTCCTAGTCATGATTCTGAAGGTGTAGATGATAATTGTTTTTGCTCGTTTCACGTGGATATGCCAACGAAGACCGTAAGTGAGATTCGAGAAGAACAAATGAAGGATGACTACCTTAAGGATGTAATTACGTCATTAGAGAAGCAGGATGAAAACTCTATTCGCTGGTTAAATAGAAGCTATTTACTGAATGATGGTATTTTATATTGTTATGCTAACGATGACTGCGAAGATGCACAATTGGTGATACCTACTCATGAACGTCCGGAAATTTTAAGAGCATACCATGACGAAAGCACAGCAGGACATTACGGTACTGAAAGGACAATTGCACGAATTTCAAGTAGATACTTCTGGCCAGGAATGCGCAGTGAAATTTCGAAGTACGTTAGAAGCTGTATTGAGTGCCAACGTTTTAAAGCGTCGAATATGAAGCCCGCTGGACTTTTGCAGACAACTAGCAGTAAACAACGATTTGAGATTGTAGCTGTGGATTTATTCGGTCCCTTGCCACAGACTGAAGAAGGTTATCGATGGATATTAATCGTTGAAGACGTGGCCAGTCGCTGGACTGAAATATTTAAACTAGAGGACGCAACTGCAGAAGCATGCGCCAAAATTCTCATTGATGAAATCTTTTTACGCTATGGAATACCTAGACGAATTAAATCGGATAATGGAGTGCAATTCGTGTCAGCTATAATGCAGAAAGTAACATTTTGCCTTGGTATAAAACAACAATTTACTCCCGTTTACCATCCAGAGGCAAACCCAGTAGAACGAAGGAACAGAGATATGAAGAGTCAACTAGCTATTTTAGTTCAAAATCAGCATGACAATTGGCATGAGAGTTTAGCTGCCATTCGTTTCGCAATGAATACCGCCAAATGTCAGAGTACTGGATATAGCGCTGCATACCTTACTTTTGGTAGAGAACTACGTACGTTAGATGATGTCAAACATGACGTCAGATTGATCGTTGAATCCGAAAATTTCATTCCTGAAATATCTTCGTATCTGAATACAATTGCTAATGTTCTTAAAGATGCAAAGGAAACCGAAATGAAGATCCAGGATAGGAACAAAACATATGTCGATAAACGGAGAAGACCACAGCCTAATTTTGAAGTCGGTACTGAAGTACTTGTTACAACCCATGTTTTGAGTAATGCAGGAAAAGGCATAACATCCAAATTTGTGCCTAAACGTGACGGTCCCTACATCATAACAAGGAAAATTGGGTCATCCACATATGAAGTGTCATCGCCAGACAATATGACCATACCACTTGGTACCTATCATGCTTCGGCATTGACATTGTATAGAGGTACAAACGCAAGGGAGGATCCAGCTCCAGTTCATCCCATAAAGAGACGCGGACGACCGAGAAAAGCCTAGTAGAAGAAGTACAAAAGCCTAGTAGAAGAAGTACAAAAGCCTAGTAGATGAAGAAGCCTAGAAAGATGTTGACGCACTGCTCGAGTCGAACCTGTACGTCAAAGGGGGAGAATGTAGCAGAACACCTTTATATATTATTTACTATTATTATTATATACATTATTATCAACGTTAGTTATATCTGAGATACATACAACACTACACATATTTGTCCGTTAATGATATTTGAATTAAATACAACACTACAGATCATATTGTATGTTACACTTTTAATCAACAGTGCATTAATGGAGAGAGCTTTTTCGTTGAGTTAAGTTTTTTTTGTTTGTTAACGATCGTTTTGTTTTATTGAAAGCTCTTGCTTGAGAGTATAAAAACAGCATCCTCAACGACAGCAGCTCATTCTATTTTTGCAGGTTGGTTTGTGCGGTCGAACAACTAGTCATAGTCTCTATGCAAACTTCGTGATGGCGTTAGCTGTCGTTGTTTGTGTATGTGTATATGAATAGTTTATGATTCGAATGTTGTTGTTGGTCGCGATAGTGGCCGCAATTACTAAGAATTGTTTGAACGTTCAATCTATTTTTGCAGATTGTTTAATTAGAATAAGTTTACTTTTGAAATTAAATATAAAACTGAAATAATTTAAATGAAATAGAGACTTTTATATAATTTTGAAATAAAATCCTTACAAAACATATTTTTTACTTTTTTTGCGAATAATCACATAAATATTTTGTAACTCAAAACATACAATTTTTGACTTTTTTTTTTGCAAAATCGAACCTTTTTTTGTTCCAATATTGGCCCTTTTTTCCAATTTTTTTTTTGCTCAAAAGAAAGCTTAGGTCCATTCCTGTAAGATATTTTTGGTCGCTTAGTGGGTTGCGAGTGGGATATCTATCAAAGTAATTATTTTGTAACGCAAAACAAAAAATTTTATAATTTTTTTTTGCAAAACCGTTTTTTTTAATATGGGCCCTTTTTTAAAAAATTTTTTTGCTCAAAGGAAAGCTTAGGTCTTTTCCTTTAAGACCTATTTTGTCGCTTAGTGGGATGTGAGTGAGATATCTATCAAAATAAATATATTTTTTACTCAAGACATACAATTATTGACTTTTTTTTTGCAAATTCGAATTTCAAAATGGGCCCTTTTTTATTTTTTTTTGGTAAAAAGAAAGCTTAGTTGATTTCCTTGAAGACCTATTTGGTCGCTTAGTGGGATGAGTGTTTTGTAACTGAAGATATACAACTTTTGATTTTTTTTTGGCAAAATCAAAAACTTTTTTTACTTTTTTTAAAATAGGCCCTTTTTTAATTTTTTTTGTTGTAAAGAAAGCTTAGGTCTATTCCTTTAAGATGGTGTTGATCGCTTAGTGGGATGCGAGTGGGATATATACCAAAATAAATGTTTTCTCAAGTCATACAATTTTTGTGTTAAAACATTTATTTTGATAGATATCCCACTCGCATCCCACTAAGCTACCAAATAGGCCTTCAAGGAAAACATTTAGAAAAAAGGGCCCATTTTAAAAAGAGTCAAAAAAGTTTTTGATTTCGGAAAAAAATATTAAAATTTTTTTTTTTAAATATTTTTTTTTTTGAAATATTGAAGAAAGAGCTATCTAAGCTATTTGGGACACATTTTGCTAAGAACATTAGGTAATAAGATACATGAATAAGAAAAAACACCTGCTTGTCCAAAATGTCAAATTTTTACGCCCTCTAACTCAGATAGTTCTCGACCGATCTTGTTGAAAAATTGTTTCTGAGTTACTATCCAATAGAATAACCTTAGTGCAAATTTCATCCCGATCGGAAGACATCGATTTCAAAATTTAGTTCACTTTACATGAAATGCCCCATATGGGCAATTCCATATCATCGTACGTGACATTTGTACGCCTATAAAGTGGAATAGATTTTTCAAAAATAAGAGTATATGAAAAATAATTTTGTCTTTATGTTCCATTCAGAGTGTACTATATTTTAAAATAATAAAAAGTTCTTTCGAAATATTGCTGTCCAAAATATTTGCAAATGTTTTGTTTACGTTCCCATTTGAAAATGAGTAGCTAAGAATTTTTTGACTTTTCAGCATACATAAATAAATACACTAGTTTTTTATTTAGAGTACATATACGTATCAGTGATGGGATTTGTGCCATTTTTGGCACTATTACGTTTTGAGTGGCACTATGGCACAGTCGATACTATTTTGGCACTTTTTATACTTTTGAAAATAAATCTAAAAAAATAGTTTTGAGCGTTAATTTCGGAAATGGATATTCAAAATTATCAAGTTCTCTTTGTTGAGCAATATTTTAAAAATAACGAAGGTGATACCATCCATGTATGTATGTTCAGCAC
Organism: Calliphora vicina; assembly: GCF_958450345.1. Classification (NCBI taxonomy): domain Eukaryota; kingdom Metazoa; phylum Arthropoda; class Insecta; order Diptera; family Calliphoridae; genus Calliphora; species Calliphora vicina. The sequence goes on from NC_088784.1 coordinate 50,504,070, forward strand.
TAACTGTGTTACTAAAATGATTCATTAAACATGCTAAAGTTCGATTATAGTTTAATAATTGGCGACAAATCTATGTAAAATGTATCAGATTTAGTTAGACATCTTCGTTTTTATGTAAAAATCACTGATTGTCACAAAATATAACCAAAAAAAGGTTGTAGGCTCTTTGAATTAATATTTTTTCTTAAAGTTTGCTGCTCTTATTTCCTAATTCATTTTAACCCACCGTTAGACGCAATTATTTTCAATCGAGACTAGTCTTAATGTATCAAATTGATATCAATAAAAAAAGCGCGTTTGAAAATAATCTCTGCACATTTTATTTCGAAAAGATAAAAAAGAATTTTATATTCAAAGCATAGAGAACATAGAGCGGAAACTCGAAAAAAACTCAAACAAAAAAATTACTCAAAAAAGTTACACATACGAGTGTTGTTTTTGTTTTCACATAGTTTTTTTACTAATACATTCTCACCACTTAGGTTTTTGACAACTGAGTTAGGCCTTTGACTGGAGACTTTCCACTCTATGTGTTTTCTCTATGATTCAAAGTATTTAAAAGTGAAATAAAAATAAAATTGCTGTAAAAATATATTTTTATCAAAAATTGCTTAAAATTTAGGATGTTTAAAAAAATTTACAATAAAATTTTTTTTGTCTGTATCAACCAGATCAGTTGCGACTAACGGAGGGTTAAGAAGATTGGAGTAAAATGCAGTTAAAATGGAAAATTTTCATAAATAAACAATATAATGTAGAAATGATTAAGAATATTTAAAATTTTATTTCGACTAGCTATTTGATGCAAATACCATTTTAAAGCGATCATAATTTCTAAAGTGTAATTTATTATCAGTAAAATTTGATAAAGTTAACTTAAAGTAATTGAATAACAGGCTATGAATATTTTTATTAACTTTAGTATTGTACAATATGAAATTCAAATTTATCAATCCGACCAGATACAGTTTGAATAGAATCATTATTTTCATCTTGATGAATTCGTTAATTATTATTATTTCCTCGTTTAGGGCGGCTTTTGACTTGAAGATTAAGTGCCAAATAATAATCAGATTAGTTAATCCAAAAATAAAAATAAGCTAACCTTAATCGACTTGTTTTTGGGTTCTAGTTTAAAGTTCGTAATATTGTCATATATAACCTCAGAAAATGTCACATTTTGTTATAAAAACTGTGAGTAAAATATGAATAATAAGAAGAAAATTGTAGCTGACTGTGTGTGTTGAGAAAATATATTGAAAACAAATCCATAAAGCAAATTAAAACAAAAAATATATTTAAATAATATGATTTCAAATCTCTTAAATCTTCCTTAGCGCTTGAATGATCCATTTGTTTATGTTTTACTAAACAATTTTTTTATATCAGCGGTTTATACTTTCGAAAAGTAGTTTTGGCACTATTGATCTAATTTTAATACATCAATTTGGCACTAAATATAAATATTCAAATCCCATCACTGATACGTACAGTGGTGGCCACCAATTTAAGACAAATACTTGAATTTTTTTCATCAACTGAATTTTTAGTGCGATAGAGCCAAAATAAAAGGACCTCTAAGGGTATGAAATTTATTATTAATGTTTCTAGTTTCTGAAAAATGTTTGGAAAAATCGGTAAAACATGTATGGACAAAGATATGTGGAAATACGTTGACCCACCTCAGCGAACATCCGCTGTTAATAACATGATATGACCGAAACTAATGGAACTAAAAATACGAAATTTGGTCCGAATTTTTTATAATAATAAAATTATAATGATATAAATGTGAGAAAATATGTTTATTTAAAAAAAAAAAAATTTTGGTCAAGTTGTAGAAAAATTTTATGTGTTCATGGTGAATATGTATGAATTGACACAGTCGAATAAAACACACTTGTGTGTAAAAACAGTCGTCATGCTTACATATTTGTGGAAATATTTGAAAAAATAATTGACAATTACGTGGAATTTAGCAAACAATTTTTGTCTTAAATTCCTGGCCACCACTGTATGTGAATAGTGAGAAGTAAAAAATGTCCAATATTCAAAATTAAGAGGCTTTCTCATTAGGGTTCTAACAATCGACTTTTTGCTGAAAAAAGTCGAAATCGACTTTTTGGTCGGAAAAAAGTCGAATAGTCGATAAAACTCGAAAATAGTCGATAAAAGTCGGAAAAAGTCGAATAGTCGATAAAAGTCGACATTTAGATTATTCAAAAAATATTTAATTTCAACATTAAACTAAAACTATTGCAATTTGGTACACTTGCATTTTGTGTAGTGTATGCTAATATAAATAATAAATAAATGTTTATAAAATAAAGCTTTCTTCCACACAAAATTCTTCCAACATTCTCCTAACTATTTTCGCCTTGATAAATTTTATTTTTATTGCTAAACATTACAAAAGGCGCATCAATAAATGTAGAAACTATATATTTTTTACAAAAAATGATAAAAAGTTGATAAAGTCGAAAATAGTCGGAAAGTCGAAAATAGTCTAAAAAAATCGAAAATAGTCTAAAAAAGTCGATTTAACTATAAAGTCGAAAGTTCGAAAAGTCGACTTTTTAAAAAATGGAAAAAGTCGAAAGGTCGACTTTTTGTTTCAGCTATAGAACCCTATTTCTCATCGCGCTCATTTAATTTGGTTTGTTTTCAGTGTTGCCGTTTTGGTTATTTATAACCAAAATTGGTTATTTTTTTCCTGATGTGTAGATGTGTATTTATTTTTCATTTTGGTTACTTTTTTCAAAACATTTTGTTATACACAGATTTTTCAATATTTCAAAATACGATCCTAAATATCGTATATTTAAAACTAATGGTGGTGTACTCTAAAAAAACGGTTTGTGTTAATCCTTGTTGTAGGTGTATAATTTTACATGAGAGTTTTCATAAACAAATTATTTACATATATCAGGGATGTAAATGAGTTCCAAATATTGGTTTAATTACACCAGCGGAACATACTTTTTGGTGCCGGAAATTTCAACTATATTTTGTACGAGTTGATGAACTCTCAGTACTATGTTAAACTTGTTTTTGCAATCAGCTCGCGTTTTCGAAATATCGCTGTTTTTATACCCTTCACCATCGTGAGAAAGTATAAGTTTGTCATTGCGTTTGTAACTTCTACAATATAATCTGTTCGTCAGCAATTAAATGTAAAATTTTTAAAAGTTTTCTTGGTATATTTATGATGCTATACGCTGGAAATTGGCAATATCCATCCACAACAATGGTGAAGGGTATATAAGATTCGGCATGGCCGAATATAGCACTCTTACTTGTTTTATATCCATATTACCTATTTTTGGTGTTTTTCTTCTAAATTTTGGATAATACAGCATAGAACATGCACTTTTTTACAATTAAACTGGTCTACGTAAACATATGATTCTTTTGAGTATAATAATTCTGGTGGATGTTTCTTTAGCTTTATTGAGGATAAATAAAATGTTGTATTCCGAAAATTCTAAACAAGAAAGTTTATTTTTAATATTTAGCTAGGTTCAACCTTTGCTATTGGTTTATATTTTATAAAAAACTCTAATAAAAACTACCAATATCGTATGCATAAAGACATCTGTCTGTATAAAACTGTATTTACATGAGACAATGATATTTTAATTCAATTCGTTTTATTTATTAAAAATTCCAATAATAAAAAAATATTTTTAAAATATTTAAAAAAGAATTTATTAAAAATTATTTCATTCTACGTCTGACATGCTTAAGGATTTTGACGTTTTCGTTAAAATAGTAATACCATATTAATTAAAAATTTTCCCATATATTCTTTGAAGTTTGTGAAAAAATTAATACATAATTTCCATTGGGATCAAAGGTAAGATTTTCATTTTCAAATATTTCAAAGCTAATTTGTGAACATTATTTTAAGATTTAACAAACATGAGTTGCATTTTCCCCAACTGTGAAAATACCAAATATTTTTGCAAAAATTCAAATGTAAATTTTTTTTAAAGTCCCTACATTACCTAACAAACGGCAACAGTGGCTGGATGTATGTAAAACTTGCAAAGAAGATTTGCCAAAAGAGCCAATGGTGTGCTCCGACCATTTCCTTAAAAGCAATATTTCAGTTAATACATTAACTTCCAACACAACATACTTAATACATTTTTATTTAAATACTAAATTATAAATTACACATTTTTTGTAAAAAATTTCTCTAAAATAAAAATCATTTTTAGGAATGTGGCAACGCTTTTTATAATGTTCACAAAATAAGGAAACTTCAAAAAACCTTATTTGAAAAAAAAAATTTTGATTGAAACTACCTTCTATATTTTTATCATGTTTGTTACTATACAAAAGAAATAACAAAATTGTTCATAATGCGTTTACTGTTTTCGATATACAATTGCTGAATTCACAAAACCCCTTGTATCATTGTATCGAGTGTATTATTGAATTCAAATACAATAGTGTAAGCTTGTTGTTGGAAATTTTCATACAAAAATTAAATACACTTATACACTTTTATTTTGTATGTTTTTAAAAAGTTGTATTGGTTTACAGCTATAAATTTCTCTGAGCACACATAGTACCCGTATATGTGAGAGAGTAATTTGAAAAAAATGAGAGTCGGTCTACTTCCCTACAAGAAATGGCTGATGGAAACTAACACACTACCAATTTATTTACCAACACATGCATAACACAGCACAACCCAGCGGTTTTTTTCCCCCATACATCTTCCAACTGAGACCAATGACAATGTAGATGCGACTAATCCAAAGTCTGTATTCAGTTTCCACTTACATTTACACAGCGATGGCCTAGGCCGTTATATGGGTCCAACTCTACCGACAATGTAAGCGAAGGTCGGATGGGTCCAACTCCACTTAATTGTAAGCGAAGGTCGGATGGGTCTAACTCCACTGACATTTAATCGTCTTAAATTTCTCTTTCTGAAGCCGAACATTTCTTTTAATATGAAAAACACACAACAACAGATTATTTTTAATTTATACTTATTTATTTTATTTAATTATATATTTTTAATGCCACAATCACAAGTAATAATAAATATATTTAACAGAGACAAAACTCCTCAACCAATGTTTAGAGTAGAGTTAGATCCAGATGATAAAAAACTAAAAGGGAATGAAAGTCACCCAATATACTCTCTTCGTTATTATCATCTTCGTAGAATAACTATTGAGGAACCTCTCAAGCGAAATCGACCCGTCCAGTGTGGTAACTGTCAAGAGTTTGGACATACGAGAAATTATTGTACTCTACGCACTGTATGTGTTGCATGCGGAGACTTGCATTCTTCATCACAATGTGATATTATCCAAAAGGGTCTCAAAAAGAAATGTGGAAACTGTGGTGGCGACCATACTTCGAATTATCGGGGATGCCCAGTTTACAAAGAATTATCTGCGGGTAACATAGATTTTCCTACACCAGTAAATTCAGTAGCCCGTAATAATGAAAATAAGAACTCTACGACAATGAATACAAATTTCACACAATTAAACACGGCTAAATCTGGAACCAACTCTTACGCTGGTGTTTTGAAGTCAGAAAATAAGCAGCCTAATGTATCCCAAAATACGGGAGGGTTAGAAAACCTGTTACAAGCGCTTACACAAAATATTACCTCTCTTAATGAAAACATAACTAACATAATGTCAACCATGCAAAACACAATACAAGAGCTTTTGAGAGCGCAGAACCAAATGCTTCAAATCCTCCTATCAATAAAATGAGTTTCTTGAAAGTTTGTTTTTGGAATGCAAATGGTTTGAACCAACATAAATCTGAGGTTTATAATTTTATGATAAGTAAAGACGTCGATGTGATGTTAAATTCTGAGACACACCTTACAAATAGATACAACTTTAATATTCCAGGATTTTCATTCCATAACACAAATCATCCCGACGGAAAAGCTCATGGTGGTACTGGTATCTTGATTAAAAGCCGTTTAAAACATTATGCCCTAGATGAATTTTCAAAAGAATATATGCAAGCAACTTCCATACGACTGGAATGTACATTTGGAAATCTTACAGTGAGTTCCATTTATTGCCCCCCACGATTTTCAATGACTAAGAACAAATTTAAAGAATTCTTTGAAACTCTAGGAGATCGTTTCCTGGCATGTGGTGATTACAATGCGAAACACACATACTGGGGTTCACGGCTAATTAACCCTAGAGGAAGACAGCTCTACAAAGCCCTAGTTGACAGTAAGAATTGCCTGGATGTCATATCCCCTGGCAAACCAACATACTGGCCTACTGATCCTAGGAAAATTCCTGACCTTATAGACTTTGCCATATCCAGAAATTTATATCGAAATTCAATATCTACGGAAATATCTTTTGATTTATCTTCCGACCATTCACCCGTAATAGTCACCTATTATGGGAAAAATATACCAAAATCTCCTGAAAATATTCCGTTTTACAAAACAAATTGGCTTAAATACAAAAAGTTTATCAGTAGCCATATCCACACAAATCCAAATATACAGTGTGAGGGAGAGATAAACGAATGCGTCAATGACTTCACGTCATTAATTATTTCGGCTCTGGATCATTCAAGGATCGAGATCTCTAGAAACCCAAAAATGCATATTTGCAATTCAGATATTGAACGATTGCTTCTCGAAAAGAGAAAGCTTAGAAGAGAATGGCAACAAAATAGATCACCTGCTGCAAAGCAGAGGCTGTCCATCGCTACTAGAAGACTGAAGAGAGCCCTTTGTTTAGAAGAGGATCGCAGAAACGAAAGATACATTGAGAGTTTGACGAATACTAAACATACGAACTTTTCTCTTTGGAAAGCCACACGTAACATCAAACCACCGGTAGAGGGAAAAACTCCGTTGAGAAAATCTGACGGTAATTGGGCAAGAAATGATAAGGACAAAGCATTAATTTTTGCCGAGCACCTACGTAATGTATTTAAGCCAAATCCACCCAACAATGATTTTGTACTGGAAAATCCTCCTGTTCACGAGACAGCGGATGATCATATCAGAGTAAGTCCCGAGGACGTTCGAAAAGTTATCAAAAATAACACAAATACAAAAAATCTCCAGGATATGACAAAATTACGCCATCCATGATTAAAAACCTACCGAATATAGCTATAATCGTGCTATCTGTATTGTTTTCTGCGATCATTAGACTAGGCGTTTTCCCAACTAATTGGAAAATTGCTTAGATCATAATGATACCTAAACCAGGAAAAGATTTAACAATGCCGTCTTCATACAGACCAATAAGTCTACTGCCATGCATATCAAAGTTATTTGAGAAAGTATTGCAATGTAAAATTATGCCATACTTAAATAATCAAAATATTATCCCAGTTCATCAATTTGGTTTTCGTGAACAACATAGAACCATTGAACAAGTTAATCGATTGACTGGAGAGATCAGAAAATCTTTTGAAAATAAAAAATACTGCTGTGCTATCTTTTTGGACATCGCCCAGGCCTTCGACAAGGTGTGGCATAAGGGGTTAATTCACAAAATTAAGTGTCTACTGCCACCAAGTACGCATCGATTGCTGGAGTCATACATATCAGACCGAGTTTTTAGAGTGAAATATTGCGATTATGTAACAGGAAATTATGAAATTAAAGCTGGTGTTCCACAGGGAAGTGTTCTCGGACCAACACTTTATTTGATATATATTTCTGACTTGCCTGTGTGTGATAGACTTAAAATATCAACATTCGCTGATGATACGGCAATACTTAGCTCACATGCAGATCCGCAGGTAGCTTCTACGAAATTGGCCAATTATCTGAGACTCGTGGAGATATGGTTGAATAACTGAAGAATACGAGTAAATGAACTCAAAAGTAAACACATCACATTTACTCTCAGAAGGGGTGACTGTCCACCTATCACATTAAATAACATAAACATTCCACAGACAGATACTGTTACATACCTTGGCATTCACTTGGATAGACGACTTACTTGGCGTCGTCATATAGAAGCCAAGAGACTTCACATGAAGTTAAGAGCCTCTAGCCTTCACTGGTTACTCAATCACCAATCAAAATTAAGCCTTGACTATAAAGTCATACTGTATAAATGTGTTTTAAAACCAATCTGGACATATGGAATCCAATTGTGGGGAACGGCCAGTAATTCCAGTATTGAACTTATACAGAGGGCCCAATCGAGAATTCTTAGGATAATGACAGGTGCACCTTGGTACATAAGAAATGAGAACATCCATAGAGACCTACAAGTATCGTTAGTTAAAGATGAATTCAAGAATGTCCGTGAGAAATACATCATGAAATTGTGGAACCACCCGAAACCGCTTGCAAGACATCTCACACAGACCCAAACAAGATCAAGGCTTCGTAGAGCCGATCTACCACCCCGCTAAGATGTGGCCCATATGAGTATCAGCGCTCCCGTCAGAGAGCATTTAGTTTTAATTTTAGTTATAAGATTTTATTACTTATTGTCAGTACTTAGCCATCCAATTCAGATGCAAGTACGATGACAACATTTTGTTCGATTTTGTCTTGTTTTTTAATTCTAATATGTATTTCATTTTACAATGGAATAGCAATAGGACTCATCTGAATCGGATGCTAGTTGTATGCTCTTAACCAATTTTATTTTATGTTTTCCTATTGACATAATAGTATACATTTGGATGTGTTTTAAATTGTAATAACCTGCGGACTGCTGGGAAGTTGGAAAGAGAAAACAAGACACATATATACGAATGTTTACATCAGCTTTTTCACGATGCCCTTAATAAAATGATGGGAACTACTGATGTATAAACCCATCAGCAATACCCATCAGATGATGCATCAAATGACTTACTGTTCTTGTAGGAATATACAATGGGTGTTCACAAGCTAATAAACAAAAATTGTATTTAATACAAGATACACGATACAAATTGTTGTGAATTCAGCAAATGTGTATTATACATACCTACATACATAATATTTACACACAAAAAAATAATCGAGGCTATATTAACTAAGCTTAAATAGTTAATTTCTTTTTATATGAAAACTAAAAACTAAGTTTTATTATCTATGTCAATAGGTAATTCAAACAATACACTTTACCTAAAAACTATGTTAATATAACTATTGGAATTAGTTTGATGTTTGGTATCTTTTTCGATGTTGTTTTTGTTTATTTTATTGTCAATTGAAAATATTTTTGGTTCAAAAGGGTATGTATGAAATTATCAAAAATTTTAGTTATATTAACTAAGAAACTTTGTAAATGCCATTCTACCCTTGCGCTTAGTTAAATTTATACTATATTCTTAGGAAATATAACCTATGGATTTTTTTGTGTGTAAGAGAAATATTTTGAGATGTCCATTCACATCAGTTTTGTTTCAACTAAAGTATAATATTTTTAGTTGTCAGGCACAACTTGTGCATGTGTTTATGTTATAACGGTTTACTTTAATGATCTTCTATTTTGTGTTATTATTTATTATTATTTATTTATTTTTATTTACTATAATTAAAATTACAATAAATCTTAAGAACTAGAGCACTAGCAACTAAAGCTATCGGTTTAATTTTATTTAGGAGATTTATACATACATACATGCAAAATTTGTTTCATATGGCTATGTAAGAATACAATTTTTTATATTTTATTTTGTAAATTAAAGAATTGTAGAAAATCATAAATTTTGTTAACATTGACTTTGGAAGGGCATTTAAGTAAATTAATTATACTGCTTGAATGACTTTGGTGAAGGGATGGACAATCCGATAGTAGGTGTATAATGGATAATGTAGAATTGTTGCAGAAAGTGCAAACTGGTTGTGGATCCCTGGAAATCAAATATTGATGTGTAAGTCTGGTATGTGTTAAACGTAGTCTAGTGAAGCATTTGTTTTTAATCCAGTTTATAGAAGTTGGAAGGTTTAATGGTTTTTTAACCGGGTTGATAGTTTTGTACAGATGATTGTATCTATTCCACTTTCGAAGTATGGCACTATTAAGGTTAGTAGTTAGGCTTCTGGTGATAAAGTTTTTGTTGTTAGGTTGAAATAAGTACAAAGGGTAAAGATAAGCTGTTTTGGCTGCTTCATCCGCAGCTTCATTTCCCATAATACCAATGTGGCTTGGTATCCATAAAAGTTTTACTTTTTCTTTTATTTGTATTAAAATTTGCTGAATTGAAGTGATTGTCTCATGCCTATTTCTGGGATTAAAGGCTGCGTCGAAGACAGATCGGCTGTCAGTGCAAATGATGTTTTTACTTGGTGAGGATCTACAAAGATCTAAGGCTTTGAGAATGGCTTCTGCTTCTGCTTCAAATACTGTTGCATTTTGAGGAAGTAGGCCAACTGATTTTGGTAGTCCGTCTTCATCAACGACAGCAAAAGCTACATTATCTGATGTTTTAGAGCCATCAGTGAACATAAAATGCCAGTTTTCGTTTTTATATTTATGGACCAGTTCATTAAAAAGTGATTTATAAATATGCGGTGTAGTTGTGCCTTTATTATAGATCTGAAGGTTTTTAATAAAAATGTTTGGATCTAGCAGCCATGGGGGATGTTTTAAAGCAGGAGTTTGAAATCCTTTTGTATTAAATTTGCTTACAATTCTCGTCATATGTGACAGGGTAGACGGATATTTCTGTTCCATTTTCCTTTTATACAACAAAGAAGCATGCTTATATAGCAGGGTTGATTTTTTGCAAAGTATTTTATGGATTAACCGGAATTTAAGTTTATTGGCATGTATGCGAAGCGGTTCAAATCCCCCTTCAGCTAAAAGATTTTAGCTAGGTGTAGTCCTGAATGCTCTAAGACTGGATCTTATGGCAGCAATTAGTGAAGTTTCAATATTTTTTAGGACTGATTTAGCAGCTTTGCTGTAGATCACTAGACCGTAATCAATTTTCGCCATAATTATTGATTTAACTAGTCTAAGTAGACTGTTAGTGTGCATATAACTCCTTTTCGATGATAGATATTTTATGATATTTAGTCTGTTATTTAAATCTTTTTTGATGCTATTGCAATGAGTCTTAAAACTATATTTACAATCAATGTTTATACCTAAAATCTTACAATAATCTACATTCTTAATATTTATGTTATTGTATACTAAATTAATGTTAGTACAGTTGCGTTTTTTACAGACATGCAAATGACTCGTTTTTTCGAAAGATATATCTGCACCTGAAGTTTTTGACCAATTTTCTATAGAGCAAATAATTTCTGTGAAATCTTGTTCAATTTTTCCAATTTCCTGTTCTTTTGCTATTATGTAAAGGTCGTCGGCATACAAACAATGATCAACCCTGTTATTACTGCTTATAATACGAGATAGATCGTCAAAAGCAATAATGAAGAGGGTTACCGATAATGGAGATCCTTGAGGAATCCCATTATGAAGTGGGAATATATTTGAAAAAGTGTCATTTACACGTACCGTAAACTTTCTGTTAATCAAAAAAGACTTAATAAGATTAAACATTTTGGGTCCAAATGACCAACTTGAGAGTTTCTGAAGAACGATGTGCACGCCAATCTTGTCAAATGCCTTTATAAAGTCAATTGACAGAATAGAGGTATGTTTTTTAGTGGATCGATTTTTACACACTATGTGATCTAAGTACAATAGTGCATCTATTGTACCCAGACCAGATTGGAACCCAACTTGATTGTTTGACAAGAGGTTATGTTTTTTTAAATACCACATTAGGCGTCTAGAAACCATTTTTTCAAGAAGTTTTGATGTGCACGGGAGAAGGGAGATGGGGCGGTAGGAGTCAATGCTTTCCAAAGGTTTGTTATTCTTATGTATGGCCAAAACTGAAGCAATTTTGAAATATTGTGGAATTACTCCAGATTCCAATATATTGTTAAATAAATTTAAAATACGGGTTTTGAAAAAATATGGAAGATTTTTCTACATTGAATATGTTATCTTATCCAGCCCTGGTGTTTTGCCTTTAGAAGTGCTTAGACCATATTCTAATTCTTGCATGTTAAAAGGTTTCTCAAGGCATTTCGATTTAGTGGGACAATTCGTTACATTTAAAGAAGAAATTGTTTGTGATTTTGCGTTTTGAAAATGTTGCGAGAAGTTTTTATCATTGGAATTGTCCGACCAGTACTTTGCAAACGACTCAGATATATAATAAGAATCTGTTATTGTGGTACCATTAGCTGAAATAGACCTAATAACATTTGGTCTATATTTGCCTGATATTTTGCGAATATTTTGCCATAAAATTGCTGTAGTTGTAGACGGGTGAAGTTTCTCAGTAAACTCCTTAAAAGAATTAGCTTTTGCTATTTTTTTCCCCTATTAAATAATGCATTTTTTTTCTTGTATAAAAGAAGGTTTTCCGTCGACATTGTCGACGTCTAAATTGTCTCCATAAAGTTTGTTTTTCGTTTCTAAGTTGTTGTAATTCGGATGACCACCAGGGTAACTGTCTAGTTTTTTTTCTGTTGGAAGAGATAGGAATGCTTTCATTGGCAGCAGATCTTATTACATTTCTTATGGAAGCGGCCTCTTTATTTACATTATCAGATACATTAAACTGTTCATTGTACTGGGATATTTTATTCTGATAAACTGCCCAATTGGCCCTATGTGTATTAAATTTGCTCTGAGTAGGGTGACTAATGTAATTATTATTATTACTATTATTCATTAGAATTTCAGTCATAATAGGGTAATGGTCGCTGTTATGCAGATCATCTATGATGTACCATTTGCATAGAGGTATAATAGAGATGGATGCAATTGTCAAATCAATATGTGAGAATGTATTATGAGTGCTACGATGAGTTGGAGATCCGTCATTTAATGTAGAAAGATTATTATTAAGGAAATATGTTTCTATAATTGAACCCTTAGTGTTTGTAACAGCGGAGCCCCAAATAGGATTCCAAACATTAAAATCCCCAATCAGTAGGAAAGGGTTATTAATGTTTGCCACAAGATCATTAAGGTCTGATGATTGAATTGAATCATGAGGAGGAAAATATATAGAAAAAATTGAAAATTTTATGAATGTATTTATTTCCAGTCCAACTATGTTGAGAGACTGATTTGTGTTGAGAATATTGTGAGGTATACTCTTCCTAATTAATATTGCTGAACCTTGTTTAGAACTTGCATTTGGATTGAAGAAATAACCATTGTATTCCTTCGGGGTAATTGGAGTTATATTGTTTTTGCATTTAGTTTCTTGAAGACAAATTATGTCAGGGTTTTTTTCAGATATAAGTAATTGCAAATTAGTAAAATTGTTCTGATAACCGCGAATATTCCACTGTAGAATATTTAGGATCATCTAAGAGAAGGAAAAATAATGCTCTTAAAACTTTTAAAAAATAAAGAATGAATTGAGAACTCTAGAGAGTCTCTTCATCGTCTGTTGCCATAAACTCTATTCCTTGTGTATCAACGTCAGAACTAGACTCTGATAGATTAACTGTATAGTTGGGAGATTCAGAGAGTAAATTATTTATACTCTGAGAGACAGAGAGAGTGAGTGGGGTTGTTGTTTGATTATTTTTTTTTACAGTTTCAGTAATTAATGATTTTATTTTTGTTTGATTTTGACTATTTTTTGTTTTGAATTGAGTTTTTGTGTTTGAGTGATTTTGGGGACTATTTTCACATTCTTCTTTGTTATTATTTGAAAGAGATCTGATTTTAGGTTCTGAGGTTAATGCAGAAGGAATCTCTTGAATTGTCGATGTTTTTACAATATTGGATTTGGTGGATGATTGTGTGATTGCAGTTGATGAAGTTGTTGGTTTGCTGGAATTATTGATAGTATTTTTATTACTTTGGTTAGTGGATGTAACAGATGAAAAATGGGTTACAGGAAGAGAGGTGTTGCTTTGCTCTCTATAAATTTTAATTGCTTCGAGCATAGGACATTTAAGTTTTGTTTTAATTTTGAGAATTTCTTTTTGTTCAATAAATTGTTTGCATTTATTGGAAGACGAGGGGTGATCTTCTGTGCAATTTGCACAATATGATCTAGTGCATTCTGAATCGGCATGAGGGGGTAGGTTGCAGTTAACATATGCTTCAGCACCTTGGCAGCGTTTTTTTGTGTGGCCCAACAATTTACATTTTTTGCATCTCATTGGGTTAGGAATGTACTCGCGTACTTTTACCTTGTACCATGAGACATCGATAGACTCAGGAAGATTGTATAAATCAAAAGTCAATAGCATAACACCCGAAGGCATGCTTTTCCCATCAGTTGTTTTAATATATTTGTAAACATCCACAACACCTTGGGAGTTGAGTTCATCTACAATTTCCTTTTCTGATATGTTTATAAGACATGGTGCAAAAACAGTACCCTTGACAAAATTTAGGTGATCATGTAATTTACATGTAATTTTGCATATACCAAATAATTCTTTTGAATTCAGAAATTTTTTAGCTGTTGATTGATCTTTGACAAGTAATAGTAAATTACCATCTCTTAGTTGAGAAATGGATATAATTTCTTTGCTAATAAGATTGAGGGCTCTATGGATTGCAAAGCATGAATAGTGAGAAAGTGGTTTCTCTGCATTATCAGCGGCAACAACAATGTACTTTGGGTTGACAGGTTTATGGGTTGGAAGGGGGGGGAAGTCAATGAGAGACTCACCTCTGTTTCGTTTCTTTCTCTTACTTTGAGGACTACGGTCAGCTAGTAAAGCAAACCGGTTATCCCCTAAAAGGGGGGGCCCAGGGGGCATTGTAACACTTACGAGCTTTGTGTTATATTTATTAAATTGTGTAGGTACCTACATATGTAAATAATATTTAGTAAATATAAAAAAAACTTCAAAATTAATTGAGTTGATACCAATTTTTATTAAAACATAAGAAATTTTGTACATATGTATGTATATCCATTCATTTACAGAAGTAAAAAGATTTGCTATTATGTTATTTTCAATATCAAAATTTAAGAGTTCATAATTAAGTTTTGTTATTAGTATATTAGAAAGTGACTTTTTGGATAGTTTTGATCTTAATTTTGTAGTTAACATGTACTGCAAGCGAGTGGTCCTTAAATAAAAAAATATGGAACATTTGAAATAAAAACAAGAGAGCTATATTCGGCTGTGCCGAATCGTATATACCCTTCACCAAATTATACTTAAAAATATTTTTATTTAAACAAAATTAATTTTTTCCAATATTGTTTTTTAAAAAAGTTCTTTCCAATTTTTTTTTTTAAAATTTTTAAAATTTTTTTTTTAATTTTTAAAAAAAATTTTTTGGAAAAAACAATTTATGACAAAAAAATTTTTTGGGTGAAAAAAAAATTTGGGTAAAAAATTATTTTTCCCGATTTTGACCCATTATAGGTCCAACTTACTATAGCCTTATATACATCGTTTCAATGGACTTTGAAATATCTATCATTAGATATCCATATTGTCTATAGTAATGACTTAGTAATCTGCACTGACCTCAATAAATCATACCACAACAATGCAAAACAAAATTAAACGCATTGGCCCATAATCATAGTCAAACACTAAAGTCGGTTCTTTTTAAAAACAACTTTAAAATAAAAACCTGCTTTTTATTAATTTGCAACCATAGTCAAAATTAAAGTATGTTTTAAATTGAACCGACTTTAACTGGCTGCCACCGCAAATGTAGAAAATGTTTTCATACAATATACAACAAAATACAGACAAGTGGCAACTCTGAACAGCTGACATACAAAATTAAAAAAAAAAACAAAAAGGTAAACAATAAAAGTAACCGGGACAACTAAAGAAAAAAATTGTTTGTTGTGGAAAAATGAAATATATAAGATGAATATCATAATTAGAATATTTTGGTACTAATTTTATTGATAACTGTTCAATAATGGCAAAATCTCTACCAATATCTTGTAACTTAAACATTTTTTACTTTCTGCCGAACTTTTTTACTTGGTGAAGAACAGCTGATGCTGTTGTTAAACGAGTTAATAACAGCTTCAGCTAGTTTTATATTCAACGTCAGAAGTATACTTTAACTTGTCTATGATAGACCTAAAGTCCACTCTTGAGTAAAGTCGAGTTTAATTCTCTTAAAGTATTCTTTATTTCTGACTATGATTATGGGCCATTGTTATTTTCTTCATGTATGCAGCTTAAAATAAAAAACATTTTTTGCTTTTGATTTTTGAATGTTAGTGCAAAGTAAAACCTAACATTCAAAAATCTAAAAACCAAAGTAAAAAATGTTTCTCTTATTTTCTCAATTTTGCAAGAAAAAAAACATTACAAATCCTATATTACATGAATGAATAAAGCAAAATATTTCGTGTCTCTTCATACACGAATAGAACACAACAAAAATCAAAATTTTTTTTCATGAACATGAGTGACAATTGAATGACTATTTGGTACTCTGAAATATCCCAGCAGTTTGAAAAGTGCCAATTGGAAACCTTACACTAGCTATATTACTACTTGTACAACACACTAGTTCGCTGTGGCTGGTTAATGGTTATCATTTGCACTACATTTCACCAGCATATTCAGTAATAAACAATAGTCAGATATTTGTCTTTAGTTTTTGAAAATAAGTTCAAGCCGTTTGTGTTTTCATTCTCAGTGATGATG
Organism: Calliphora vicina; assembly: GCF_958450345.1. Lineage (NCBI taxonomy): Eukaryota > Metazoa > Arthropoda > Insecta > Diptera > Calliphoridae > Calliphora > Calliphora vicina. Next base: position 50,520,697 of record NC_088784.1, read on the forward strand.
TAGAAAATGAAAAAATAGAGAGTAGACTCACATGTTATTCTTAATATCAATTAGAGAGCAGTACAAATAAGAGCTCAGTCAAAGTAAATTAATAAAGTAGCGACAGTACTACAACAAATACAACATTTACAAAAACCACAAGCAATTTTGTTTTTGGTTTAAGGTCTGAGCTGTCAAAGTTGCCTGTTGTTGTTTTTGCATTTGGGCTTGTTGTATTTTTCGCCACAACAACCACAAGTGAATTGACAGTTCAGACCAAAGTATAAAAAATAGTCAGCTGTTCTACTGAGTCTACTTTATTAATTTACTTTGAGCTCAGTGGTTTAGTGGTTATGCATTAAACACATTCAAGACAGCAGGCTACCAACTTCAATCTGTCAAAAATAAAATGCACACGTTTATATGGAGACGATTATTAATTATAACCATATATATATTTTTACTCAAAATAATTGTTTCAATCTTAATTACTTTGGAATTTTGTACGGTTATTTTTTATTAAAGTGGCACCACTGAATTGTAAATCAGCTGTTTAATTGTAGCTGTCGTCTTTAAAATAATTCAGTAGCTGACACACGACTACAACTGTAACCAGCAGAATTTGTGTTCGTGTAGCCTGTTGTCTTGAATGTGTTTAATGCATAATGCATTTAATAAAAAATAACCATACAAAATTCCAAAGTAATTAAGATTGAAACAATTATTTTGAGTAAAAATATATATATGGTTATAATTAATTATGTACCTGTTATTAATTTATTTCAATATGTTTATCAGAAACTTCTCTTAATTAAGTAAAAAAATATATTTTTTTAAACACTAATTTGATTTACATTTTTTTATTATATTGGCAACACTATTTCTGTTTTGTAGTTGTCAAAAATAGAAATTAGCCTAATTCCGCTACATCGGCATGAGTAGTCGTGTGGCCGTGTAGCTGTGCTGTCGTTAAAATAATCGTCTTCATATAAACGTGTGCGTTTTATTTTTGACAGATTGAAGTTGGTAGCCTGCTGTCTTGAATGTGTTTAATGCATTAGAGCATTTGACTAGAAAACGAGAGGTTATGTGCAGGGTTGTCAGATTTTTTTACCTCCATCGCCAAAATCTAAACTAAAAATCGCCAAATATCGCCAAAATAATTTTTTTGAGTTCTTTTTTGTAAAATACATACATACTTATTTTATGTATTATAAAGACAATTTATTTCGGTTTAAATCTAGTGCATTAGTTATTTATATTGAATTGATATCAAAAGTATATATTGTATTACAATTAAACTTTTGTAACATTTTATCTGTAGGCTGAAATGAACTGCAACAAAATTTATTAACATTCTATAACTTATTATTCTCATCAATGAATCTAAAAGTTCATATTGAATTTTTTACGTAAGCGAGTTTTGGAATAAGTTCTACGCAAGGGTTGCTGGTTGGTAAAATTTACATATTTAGAACGGATAAGTCTTTAATCGGTTAAGTCTTTAATCTAACAAAAATCTAACAAATTTTCTCGGAATTTCAGATCTAAGTCCAATTGATATATGCTAATTTTGACCTCTGCAACTTCATATTTCCCTGCAGATACTTTTGTATTTAAAAATAAAGTTAATGATTTTTTAACTACCAAAAATTTCGGTTCCATTTCAATATTGAAAATCGTTAGCTTAGTACGCAAACGACCCAAGTCCCATTTTTTGAATTTTACAGGAGAGACAAAAAACGTTCTATCTTTTTTTGCTTTCAATATTCTTTAGATCTGTAAACGCAGTTCTCTCCTATGATCTGTTAACATTAAGTATCAGTTGAAAAAATAAAATAATTGAAATAACTTTAGAAACTGAAGCCATTTTTAGGGACTTAGCTCTTTTGATTTTTATGATTTTGTGTTTTTTGGCTGGACTTAGCACATTTTCTTATAATAAATTTTAATTTCTCGTTTTATTATTTTACAAATTGGTTTTATTATTTTATATTATTTAAATACATAACAAAAAACAGTCTTATTTCATTGCTGTAAAACAAAATAACTCAAAATCTTAAATAAATTAGTTTTTTATTAATATTTCTTCAAAATTTATTTTTTTTTATTTTACAGTGAATTGTGTAACCATACCAGTGTTGCCAATTTAGCCCTTTTTGGGCTAAATTTAGCACTTTTCAATCTTGTTTAGCCACAAAAAAATTAATTTAGACTTTTTTATTTTCATTTAGCCATATATATTTACTCTAATGAAAATTATATAGTTAGTCTAATGATATGAAATTTTTGCTGCTGAAAATTAGTAAAATCAGTTCAAAAAAATTGGCAGGGATATTATGACAAAAATTAACTAAAAATGTTGAACCAGTAAACAATTTAATTGTTTGAACCTTCCATACATTAAAAAAATGCCATAACTAATATAGAGAAAATGGACGTTATTTGAATAAAAATTGTTAATAAATATGTTAATGTTTTACGCGCGGGTCCGGGCGTTTATAAAATCATATATAGGGTTAAAGAGAATACTTTAAACTTTATCTGGGCGATGTATTTTTTGATCCTTTTGAAGGTTAGGCTCCTCTAAAATTAAAATTTGATGTAAATATAGTACTTTAACAAAAATTGTATAACACATGCCATGTAGTATACCGTTTTCAAAGACTACAATCCAACCAATTTAGAAAGAAAAATTCAGTTCATTATCGATAATAACTTAGCTATGATCATTTCAAATATACATATCTGATCAAATATAAAAAATTAACTTTTATCCAAATTTAAATTAAATATTTATGTTTACATATTTTAGCTACCTTAGTTTTGATATGTTTACTAACTAATGGCAAAATTTATGTTTTTGCCAATGAAAATCAATTCTGTACGGCGACGTGTATAATTTTTATACCCTTCACCTTCGTGAGAAGGGTATATATAAGTTTGTCATTCCGTTTGTAATTTCTACATTTTTCATTTCCGACCCTATAAAGTATATATATTCTGGATCCTTATAGATAGCGGAGTCGATTAAGCCATGTCTGTCTGTCTGTATGTCTGTCTGTCTGTCTGTCTGTCTGTCTGTCTGTCTGTCTGTCTGTCTGTCTGTCTGTCTGTCTGTCTGTCTGTCTGTCTGTCTGTCTGTCTGTCTGTCTGTCTGTCTGTCTGTCTGTCTGTCTGTCTGTCTGTCTGTCTGTCTGTCTGTCTGTCTGTCTGTCTGTCTGTCTGTCTGTCTGTCTGTCTGTCTGTCTGTCTGTCTGTCTGTCTGTCTGTCTGTCTGTCTGTCTGTCTGTCTGTCTGTCTGTCTGTCTGTCTGTCTGTCTGTCTGTCTGTCTGTCTGTCTGTCTGTCTGTCTGTCTGTCTGTCTGTCTGTCTGTCTGTCTGTCTGTCTGTCTGTCTGTCTGTCTGTCTGTCTGTCTGTCTGTCTGTCTGTCTGTCTGTCTGTCTGTCTGTCTGTCCGTCTGTCTGTCTGTTGAAATCAGTTTTCTGAAGACCCCAGATATCTTCGGGATCCAAATCTTCAATAATTCTGTCAGACATGCTTTCGAGAATTTTGCTATTTAAAATCAGCAAAATCGGTCCACAAATGGCTGAGATATGAGGAAAAAACCAAGACAACCTCGATTTTTGACCTATTTTTTACCTATATCTGGATTACTAAGAGCCAGTTTTTGACTTCGTATTTAAATATGAATTATATTTAAGTTCTATTTAAATGCGAAAATGAGTTTCTCAGTGCTTTTTTAAATGATACTTAAATGGCCGACGTTGGTCATTTAAATTCTATTTAAGTTTCATAAACTACCATATGTTTTTGACAGCTGACTTTTGTTGTTTGTTTTTTTTTTCACTCTATTGTAGTAAAAAAAAAAACAAACAACAGCGTCTTGCTAAAAAAAGCGTCTTGCAAAAACTACAATTCCGATGCGGGGCAATTGGAGCTTCTTTTGTGCATTTTCCTACCAATAATTTTATTGTTTAATAAACTTTTATTTCTTATTGGGCAAAATGTATCAATTTTTGTTTTGGTTGAACAGCTGTTTTAAGCAAAACTATCGATAAATTTTTGATATTTAGTAGTGCTACCATACTTATTTAAATAAGACAAATTATGTAGCACTGAAAAACTCAAACTGTATTTAAATACAACTTAACTTTAAGTTAAAATTAACTAAATACGTATTTAAATAACAAGTCAAAAACTGGGCATAAGACATTAATATAGACAATATGGATATCTAATGATATATATTTCAAAGACATTTGCAACGACGTATATAAGACCATAGTAAGTTGGACCTACAATGGGTCAATATCGGGAAAAAATTTTAACCCGAATTTTTTTTTCAAAAAAAAAAAATTTTTTTAAATTTAAAAAAAAAAAATTTTTAATTTAAAAAAAAAAAAATTTTAAATAACAATCGAAAAATTTTTTTTCCAAAAAATTAAAAAAACAACTGGAAAAAAAATTAAATTTTGTTTACCTAAAAATATTTAAAATTTTGAAGTATGATTTGGTGAAGGGTATATAAGATTCGGCACAGCCTACTATAGCACTCTTACTTGTTAGAATATCTTTTTTTCTGCATTACATGAGAGGCATATTTGCCATATATTCACTTATCAAAATATTCTCCATCGAAGTTATCACAAAGGATTACTTTATACATAATTTGTCTTTCATATAAAAAAATTTTCCTAGGAGCATTTTGCAGGCCAGGTGATAAATACGAGGTGATAACAACATCGGCATATGATATACGTGTGGCCCCATATTACGTTGTTGTTGTTGTAGCAGCATGAACAATTTACAATAATCAATCTGGATGTTCTGGTGGTTCTGCATGTTGTTCAAGTCCAAGAAATTGAGCTACTTCAACAGGATGAGTCCATAAATCCATTGGACTGAGTGAAGTAGGGTTGGCTGAACAGTTAAATATGTGGAGGGTGTCATGAGGACCCTGACCACATGCTGGGCATAAGTTAAGGACGGCACGGTCTATGCGAGACCAAAAGGCATTAAGCCTGTTGCTCCATCCTGATCTAAGTTGTGCCAGAACGACTCTTGTTCCACGCGGCAGAACCTTCTCGGCGTCTGCTATCGGTGGTGGGCGACCTCCAAGTACGACATTCATACGGTATCCTGCTACCGCGGAATTGATGGCGTCTCTGTGAATGTCGTTCAAAGCTGTCATATACGAGCGGCGATCAAATGGATCCTGCACATACCTCTGTATGTTCTCCTCGTATTTCCGAAGGTCCTGTCTGACATGCCTCGGGGGAGATTCCAACTGTGTGATGTTGAAGTTTGGATGACTCCTCCGATGACATCCCAGAAGGAACTGTTGCGTCAACATGACGTTGTGTTCCTTGACCGGTAGAACCTTGGTTTCCTCGTGAAGGTGGTGTTCGGAGGTTATTTGAAGGCAGCCTGTGACGGTCCTTAAGGCTGCGTTTTGACAGCTTTGAATATTTCTCCACTGGGTATCACTCAACGAAGGTGACCACACTGGAGCAGCATAGTTGACCACTGACCGGCCAATCGTTTTGTAGGTAGCAAGCAAGGTTTCTTTGTCCATACCCCAAGTACTGCCGGCTAGTGCTTTGAGGACCTTGTTCCTATTTCGCAGTTTATGCGTGATTGCAGTGGCGTGTGCTGAGGAGGTAAAAAGGCTATCAAAAGTGACACCCAAGATTTTCGGGTGGTTCACTGTCGGAATTTGTACGCCGTCGACCATGATGCCTAAATTCAGTTTTACCTCCTTCGTCCAGGTGGTGAAGAGTGTTGCTGATGACTTCGTTGGTGATAACTGCAGGTTACGTGCAGTGAAGAAATTGTGGATTTCATTGAGATAACCATTTACCATACCGCAAAGCTCATCAACGTTGTGACCTGTTGCCAATATAGTACAGTCGTCCGCATACGAGATTATCTCTACGCCCTGTGGGGGCACTGGGAGTTTAGAGAGGTAGAAGTTAAACAGGAGCGGCGACAGGACCCCGCCCTGAGGGACTCCTTGTTTAACTCTACGGGGTTTTGAGCATTTGTCTCTAAACTCCACGAACGACTGCCTGCCACTCAGATAGTTCACTATCCATCTCTTCGTGTTGTTGGGCATTGTGGACTGCAGGATGTCCTGGAAGAGTGTGGCGTGACTGACAGTGTCGAAGGCTTTCGACAGGTCAAGTGCCACTAGTATAGTTCGTTCACAAGGCCTCTGCTGGTTTAAGCCCTGTGAGATCTGAGTGACTATGGCGGATAATGCTGTGGTGGTACTGTGCATTTTACGGAATCCATGCTGGTGACGAGCAGCTGGTAGTTGACGGGTCAGCTGGGGGAGGAGAAGAGCTTCGAGTGTCTTCGCTACAGGTGACAGGAGGGAAATCGGCCTGTACGATTGTCCCTCACTCGCGATTTTCCCAGGTTTTAGCAATGGGATCACTCGACCCATTTTCCAGACATCGGGTATTGTTAAGCTCCTCACTGACAGATTAAAAACCATTGTCAGGTACTCGACTCCCCGCTCGCCTAGGTGTTTTAGCATCAGCATGGATATCCCATCAGGTCCTATTGCCTTTGAAGGCTTAGCTGTGTTGATGGCTTCTGCAACTTCAGTTGGCGTGTAAAGTTGTGGTGTCCGAGACTGGAAGATCGTGTAGTTTGCGGACAATACTTCTTTTCGCCTTGTCTCTCTCGGGGTGCTCAATGAATTGTCGGCAAAAAGCTCGCGCGCACCGTTTAGGGTCGGATATGGTGGTATCTGCAAACTTAATCGCGACCCTATCATCCTTCTTAGTCGGATTGGAGAGAGACCGAACTGTGGACCACAACTTGCCAACTCCAGAACTTAAGTTGCAGTTCTTCAAATGATCCAACCATTTGTTTCGCTTGTCCTCATTTACCAACCTGCTGATATCGCGGTTCAGCTGGGCGATCCTAGGGTCGTCAGGGTTGGTACTTCGGATGTCATCACGCTCATCTGCGAGTCCCGCTGCTTCTGCTGGGAAGTGCGGTCGCACTACGGATATTCTACCAGCGGGAATGAAGCGAGCGGCTGCTGCTGTGATGGTTTCGCGAAACTTCCTCTCTGCTTTGTGTACGTTGGAGGGAATCGGTAGACCATTGAAGATGCGGTCGGTAAATTCTCTGAAGCCGTGCCAGTCTGCTTTCTTTTGGTTGATGTAAGTTCGGCATTCAGAGACGATGAAATCGTTGGGTCTATCCAGACAAACGATTATGGGTAAATGGTCTGATCCTAGAGAAATAACTGCACGCCAGGTTGTGCAGTTAATCAGACCAGGACTCGCTATGGTGATGTCTGGCGAACTTGCGCAATTACCCATAATCCGTGTGGGGGCATCATCATTTAGTGTGCAGAAGGTGGATTCGTCAATCTGTTCCGCCAGTGACGCTCCTCTCTGGTCTTCCCCAAGACTTGAGTGCCAGAGCTGATGGTGAGCGTTAAAATCCCCTAGGACCAAACGAGTATCACCATCTAGTAAGGTCCTAATGTCGGGATGGTAGCCTGTTGGACAACTGGCTACTGGCGGAATGTAGACATTATAGAGCTCCAACTCCGTATCTCCCGATCTGACCGCAATACCCTGAACTTCAAGATATTGGTCTCTAGAATTCAGATCGAGAGAAAGAGCCCTATACTGCACGGTATTGTGTATAATAAACGCGATGCCTCCACCGTTGCCTCTGGTGCGGTCTTTTCGGAGAACGTTGTATCCGTTGCAACTTTGCAGACTGGAATTACTCGTAAGTTTTGTCTCCTGGACCGCAGCGACCACGATGTTGTGTTGGCGCATAAATCTGGTTATCTCAGTTATTTTCCCTTGGAGGCCATTGCAGTTGAACTGCAATATGGATATCACCCCAGGTCTACGGACTGCAATCGATGGTGTGAGCGGCGATGGTTGTTGCTGCTGCTGTTGTTGTATTTGCTGCTGTTGTTGTGATTGCGGTGGGGAGGGTGGAGGTGTGGCGTAGGATGACGACGATGATGCCGAAGACGCCGATGAACTACGTCCCTGGCAGCATGGGGCAACGTAATTCTCCGACCACTCCCTTTCATGATTTAGTCCGGAACAATTCCTAAGGTGACACCAGCCCAAACAAGAGTTGCACCTTAATTGTGTTGACATGTGGTGCAGTCGGTTCTGGCAAACCGTGCAGAACCATGGTCCGGGATTTACTTCAATTCCGGCACGGACCAGTAGGATGCGGAGCAGCAATTCCGGAAGGTGCAGCTCCGTGATTAAAAATTGTAAAGTTGTTGTTGCTGGGTTGACAGCCCTTGGCCGAGTGAGCTCGGGTCATTCCGGTGCGTAGAACCGGCTGTCGTGGGAATGCCCATATTACGTTATTTGTAGTGGTGTGGTGGTCAGCTGTTTGTTTAAGAATGAACAATTACATGTTGGTCTGCCAATATGTATAGTACAATTATTTAACTTTGGTTTCGACTTACTGTAAGATCGGACTAAGAAACATGTTATTATCTTAGGTGTCTAATAACCTCTAGCTTTGTATGGCATAGTTCCCCAAAAGTTCTGATGAGGTTGCACCTAACAATAGGGTAATGACGGTTACAAATGTAACCAGCTAGAAACGTAAGTTTTTAGTCGAACCAAACAAATAATTATTCATTCTAAAAGCTATGGATTTCACGGGTTTATGACAAGAAAGAAAGATAGTACAGAACCCGATACTGCTCATGATACCTCTATAACCCCGCCACACAGTAATTCATTGCAATTAAATAAGAAAATAATTTCAAGAAAAATATGCGATTAGATCTAGCTAATGACCGCGACGGTACTAAAAACAAAAAAAAAACGTAACATCTTCAAGATAATGTTTTCATTAAATGACCATCACCGTATATGTTTTCGACTTTATTTAACTGAAATAATTTTAAATTCTATATTAATGCTGTTGAGTCATACCACATTTTTTATTTTTGATTTGAATTTGAATTTTTTTAATGAATTAATTATTTTAAATCATTGCTAATTACCCTTGCATTTTGACAATTAACTATCTTTGAATTACCTACTCTAATTGTCAGAATGCTTGGGTAATTTTACTTAAGTGTTATATTGTCAAATAGAATAAGAAACCATTTTTAAAAAATAAATTACTCTTGTACTAATATTGAAAGCCACCGGTTTTGTATTTTTTTACTTTTGCGAAATATTAATTTTTTAATTCAGTTCCGAAAACATTTTGAAAAGTTTGCTAAACCTTAAAAATTTTTAATTAAGTGCAAACGGTCCTTAAAAAATATTAAGGAAGAACATTTTGGCGCCCGAGCAGGGACTGTTTTTTAAAATAAATTCGCTATTTACCGAGACCGTACTTTTTACAAGTTTCCGTGAGTTCGTTAATAAAACAACCCCGTTAACAAGTATATTAAAAAACACATAATAAACATTTAAAAAACTAAATAAACAAACAAACAAACCAACCCACAACACATAAACATCAACCAAGGAATCCATCCATCAAGAAGGAAGACCATACCAGATGCCTAATTGCAACTGCATTTTGTGCCAAAAGGAAAGTGCCGAACGTCAACAAAACCCTAACCAGGTATTTAAGAACAAATAATTGTGTGAGACTTTGCATTTTATTTATCTTTGAAATTAAAAAAAAAAATAATTAATTTGATTGCCAAAGTTATTTCCACACCTAAAATTATTTGCTCTTCTAATAATTTTCTTATAAATCTCTTAAGTAGTGAAACACACAAAAATAGTGATAAAGTGCTTTATTGTTGTTTTTTATTTAAATTCAAATACACAAAACTTAATTATTAAGTTAAAATTAAAAACACCACAATTAAAAAGAAAGTCGCCTCCTCGCTGCAATTGTTAAAATCACTTATCGGTCGTTCTCTTATTTTTTTTAACACTCTCACTGTTTTCTTTGGAAAAATAATTAAAGTTTTATTAAAGTGTAAAAATATTTACATCTTTCCAATTTACCTTTTTTGTGCACTTGTTTCTTTTATTAACTCGATTGTTTATTTTTATCAACTCGCTTGTTAAGTTATTTGACACTTGTTTTGATTTATTTTCTTATTATTCGTTACAATAAATAAAACCGTTTACCAACACTGTTGAGTTGTAATGATCAAAGTGGCAACCGCACTGATCATATGGTAACAGACGGACAAATATAAGAACATAAACAAAAGAAAACAATACAAATAAAGGTGACAAAAAATAAATAAAAGTATATAAGTGAAAATAAATAAAAAGAAGTATATGTATACATATAAATAAAAGAAAATATATAAAAACAAATAAGGAATTATAATTGAGAAATTTTATAAGAAAAAAGTGATAAAATAGTGTAATTAAAAATAAAAATCATAAGAGGTAAAATTATTATTATCGGACGGACATTTATAAAAGTGATCGCGAGTAAATTTAATAATAAAAGAGGCAGTGGTAATTAATTGAACAACAACAATAAAATTAAAGCATTAAAAAATAAAATTGCGATAAATTCAATTGTTTACATTTATTTTCTGTTGCTTGCTTTTATTTAACTCTTATTCTTCTTAATTTGTGATACAACCCAACGAACAATTTATCGAAAATTTGAAATATAAAAATAAAATAATATTTTTTGTTATAATTTATAAAATTTGTTCGGGTACGGAAAAAATTTATTTGCGAACTGGTTTATAACCCAGCAAACAATATTGTTCAGAAAATTTTTCCGAGAATTAATAATTGCTATTAATTTATAAATAAATAAGAATATTGGTAGAAAATAATTTGAATAAAAAGTAGTTGAAACCTTAAAGTCAATTGTTGTTTCTGCAAGTGCATTGAAACCGTAAGTTGATCTCGGAAAGTTTATTTATATTATTCTATTTTGTCTTTACGACAAATTTCCTTGAGATCCTTTTGAAAATTGATTTAAAATACAATTCAAAAAGAATTTAAACTTGGTTTCCTATTTTTCTTAGCAAGTTAGTTATTTAAACCTCGACTACAAAATGGGAGGCGGTAAAAAGCAAAAAAGTTCTACTAGTCTTGAGAGTTTATACCAACAGAAAAATAAAATTTTGAATAACGTTTCGAGAATTAGGCGATCTATTAAGGAAAAAACTATTTCGTTTAATCAAAATGAATTACATTGTCGATTAGAAATTTTGAATTCATATATTGAAGATGTAATGGACATTCAAACTGAAATCGATATTTTAGATCCCTCAAACGATGAAAGGTCCGATTTAGAAAATTTATGCGTTTCCACAAAAAGTATGCTTTTGGGTTATTTAACTCCCAGAGAACATAGTATCGCTGAAACTACTCTTGGTTTCTCAAGTCATCATAGCCGACTTCCAAGTATGAAGTTGCCTAAATTTAGCGGTAAATATGCCGAATATAAGAATTTTATTAGTTTATTCGAGAGTTTGGTAGATAGTGATATAACTTTAACTGAAATTGAGAAATTTAATCATTTAATCTCGTGCCTATCAGATGAAGCTCTGGGAACTGTGAAAGCTTATCAGATAAGTGAACAAAATTACTCCAAGGCTCTACAAAGTTTAAAAAGAGTTTATGACAATCCATGTTTAATATTCTTTGATAATATTACTAAATTGTTTGATTTACCGGAAATGTCTAAACCTTCTGCAACTTCCTTGAGGAGCATGATTGATACAGTTTCTGCCATTTATGGCTCACTTTTATCAATCGGAGATGACAAGGCAATTACTAATGCGATAATAATTCACTTAGTAATGACTAAAGTAGATCCAATCACTAGATCCAAATGGGAAGAGCAACTTGATTATGAAAAGTTGCCCTTATGGAGTGATTGTGAGGTAGCTTTGAACAAAAGATACCAACATATTTCAGCTGAAGAAGCTTCAAGTTCGAGATTAAAACCGAATACCAATTTTACGAGAAAAAATGAAAGTTTTAGTAAAAAGAAGAAATCCTCCTTTTCATGTCAAACTGATAACCAACAATCAGTAGCTAAATGCTTATTTTGTAAAGCAGCGCATTACTTATCGAACTGTCCTTCATTCTCTGCAGTGCCGGTGCAACAGAGATTTGACTTTGTCAAAGGCGTTCCCGCCTGTATTAATTGTTTGAAAAAAGGACATACGGTGACAAAATGTAAATCAACAAAATGTAGAGTTTGTAGTGGTTCCCATCATACATTATTACATAAATATGCTGCAAATGATGCACAACCTGAGAATGTTGCAAATTCTGATCCTAATGTAGCTTCAACTTCAAGAGCTTTTGTAAATCATTCATCTTCGGCGAAAGATAATGTAATTTTAGCAACAGCTTTAGTGCAGATCAAGAATAAATCTGGTCAGTATGTTTTAGCTAGAGCTCTTTTGGATTCCGGTTCACAAATAAATTTTGTAACCGAAGAACTATCTCAGCGATTACAATTGCAAAAACAAGAAAGAAATCTCAGTCTTATTGGTATTGGCAGAACGAATTCGTCTGCAAAACATAAACTTCAGGCTACAGTGAAATCTCGAATGAATTCCCATGAATTTTCTGCAGAATTTTGGATTCTTCGATCGATTTCCAACTATCAACCAGATCGTATAATTTCAACAGCTGGATGGAATTTGCCCGATAATATAGAATTCGCTGATCCATATTTTAATAAACCGCAAAGAATTGATATGTTGATCGGCGCTGAGATTTTCTTTGAATTACTATGCGTCGGTCAAATTAAACTGAATCCCAATATCCCAACACTCCAGAAAACACTTCTAGGATGGATAGTTTCGGGAAAATATAAAGAATTAAAACATTTTAATAAGAATGTATGCCATTTAAGTTCACTAACTGAAAACGAAGATTCATTGGATTCAATAGTTCGTAGATTTTGGGAATTAGAAGAAATTCCTAGAGAGGCAAATGTTCTATCAATTGAGCATCAGGAATGTGAGAAAAGCTTTTCGAAATCTGTTCAGCGATTGCCGTCGGGTAGATTTAAAGTGGCGCTACCTTTTAAAGCAGATCCAAATACACTGGGTCTATCTTTTGAAACAGCTAGAAGACGATTCTTATCGTTAGAACGTCGTCTGTCAAAAGAACCACAAACAAAAGAGATGTACAATTCATTCATGAAAGAGTACATTAATTTGGGTCACATGTCTATTGCAGATAATAAAGTACCCGATGTTTCTCATTATTTTATACCTCATCAATGTGTATTACGCCCGCAAAGTTCTACTACAAAACTTCGGGTAGTTTTCGACGCCTCTTGTAAAACATCTACACAACTTTCTCTTAACGATCTACTAATGATTGGTCCTACCATTCAAGAGGAGTTGTATTCAACACTTCTTCGTTTTCGAATGCATAAATACGCTATTACGGCTGACATTGAAAAAATGTACCGTCAGGTTTTAATTGACGAGGCCGATAGAAATTATCAATTAATATTATGGCGTGAAAATCAGTCTCAAAATATTGAGATTTATAAATTAAATACAGTGACTTATGGCACATCATCAGCTCCATTCTTGGCAATACGTTGCCTTACTTATGTGAGCAAATTATTCGAAAAGTCATTGCCAATTGGCTCTAAAGTCATAAAGAGAGACTTTTATGTCGATGATCTTTTAACTGGTGCTGACTCAATAGAAGATCTAAATATAATAAGGTCCCAAGTCACACAAATATTGCAATCGGCAGGTTTTAATCTGACTAAATGGTTTTCAAATTGTTATGATCAAGACTCGATTACAATTCAAAAATCAGTACAGATAAATCAGGATTTCACTAAAACTTTAGGCACTTATTGGATTCCGAAGAGTGACGTATTTAAATACCACTTGGATGATTTGTTTCAAAACTTGAAAGCAACAAAACGAAATATCTTGTCAGTTTCGGCAAGACTTTTCGATCCGCTCGGACTTTTGTGCCCTTTGATTATCAAGGCAAAAATTCTTCTTCAAGAATTATGGCTAATGCAGCTAGATTGGGATGAGTCTATTCCCACGCGCCTTGATACTTCTTTTACAGATTTTAAAGCCAATTTATTGAAAATTGACATAATAGAAATTCCTAGATTTGTTTTGACCTCATCAAATACTGAATGTCAAATTCATGGGTTTTCTGATGCCTCTATGCGAGCTTATGGCTGTTGCATTTATATCCGGAGTAGAGCTTCTGGTAAGACTTCTTGCCGATTACTAACGGCTAAATCGAAAGTTGCTCCTCTGAAGACCAAGTCTTTACCAAGACTTGAACTATGCGCAGCGCATCTACTAAGCAAGTTATGGTCCAAAATAAAGCATACAATATTATTTAAAGTGGAAAACGTTACATTTTGGACTGATTCAGAAATTACGTTGCACTGGATTCAAACTCATCCTTCTACTCTGGCAACATTCGTATCAAATCGAGTTTCAGAAATACAAGAACTATCGGGCCAGGCCACATGGCGTCATGTTCCAACTAAGGAAAATCCGGCCGATATTGTTTCTAGAGGATGTAATGTTGAAGAATTAGTGGACTCTGTTTGGTTTAATGGCCCAAAGTTTCTACTCGAAGAGACTAATATGTGGCCAGTAAATGAGCATTTCGAATTAACTCCCGAACAAAAGTCACTTGAAACAAGGAAAACTAATGTGTTTTTGGCTGTAGAAGAAAACGAAATTAATCCTATTGCGAAGATTATTGAAAGTTACTCATCATACAACAAAATGATTCGAGTATTTTCGTATGTTTTTCGCTTTCTCGATATTGCTCGAGGAAAGCAATTCCGCAATATAGGTATACCTACAGCGAAAGAGATTAATTGGACTTTTCTCCAGCTAATTGAATTTATTCAAAAAAGAGAATACGCCGAAGAGCTGAAAAAGTTAAGCAAATCACAAGTTTTGCCTTCAAATTTGCAACGATTAAATCCTTTTGTCCACCAATACAAAGATGAATACCGCAGTTTTTCACTACTTAGAGTAGGCGGGCGGTTGCTAAATGCACCAATTGCTCACGATGCAAAATTTCCCCTTTTAATGCCTAAAAAATCATATTTTATGGTCCTATATTTACGACACTTGCATTTGGAACACTGTCATGCTGGAGCGAAAGCCTTGGTAGCCATTTTACGTGATAAAATTTGGCTGATAAATGCCAGAGAAGCATGTTCAAGAGTAGTTCGCAAGTGTATTCATTGTTTTCGCTACAAACCTAAACTAATGAATCAAATAATGGGAAATTTGCCCGCCGATAGGGTGAGAGCTCTACGCCCATTTAAAGTATGTGGTGTAGATTTTTGCGGCCCAGTTAATGTAACACTTAAAATACGTGGCCGTCCACCTGTTAAAATGTACATCGCCATATTTGTGTGTTTTACGTCAAAAGCTGTACATATCGAACTTGTTACTGATTTGTCTTCAAATTCTTTTATTCTCTGTCTTCAAAGGTTCGTCGGCAGGAGAGGGCTCCCAGAGCGCGTATACAGCGACAACGCAACGAATTTTGTCGGTGCCAGTCGAGAGCTGCTCCAGCTCAGAGAAGCAATGGCCAACAATGCCGACGCCATGAAAACGTACGCTGCCAACAAAGGAATAGACTTTGTCTTCATTCCTCCTCGAGCTCCACATTTCGGCGGTCTGTGGGAAGCGGCCGTCAAATCCGCCAAAACACTTCTAACCAAAACCGTAGGCAAGGTGCTGTTGACGGTAGAGGAATTACAAACGGTTCTGGTTCAAATAGAGGCAGTCCTGAACTCCAGACCGATCGCTCCCATCAGCAACGATCCCAACGACGGCGAAGCGTTAACTCCAGCGCATCTACTATTCGGAGAGAGCCTTCTAGCGCTGCCGCCAGAATTGCCTCACGAAGAAGTGGACAGGCTGAGGTACTCCAAGAGATGGCGGCTTACCTGCACTCTCAAGCAGATGTTTTGGCAATCTTGGGAGAAAGATTACGTCCGCAGCCTCCAAGCCAAAACCAAGTGGGCGGAAGAAGAGCCAGATCTCGTCGTCGGCAAGCTCGTCGTCGTTCACGAAGACAACATGGCACCCCTGAAGTGGCTGACAGGCCGAGTATTGGCGGTAACCCCAGGCGCGGACGGCAAAGTGAGAGTAGCGGAAGTGAAGACTAGGAATGGTATTTTGAAGAGGCCAATCCATAAACTTGCGCTACTACCAATGGATTGAAGACCGTAGGTCCTTCAATGGGGCCGGTGTTGAGTCATACCACATTTTTTATTTTTGATTTGAATTTGAATTTTTTTAATGAATTAATTATTTTAAATCATTGCTAATTACCCTTGCATTTTGACAATTAACTATCTTTGAATTACCTACTCTAATTGTCAGAATGCTTGGGTAATTTTACTTAAGTGTTATATTGTCAAATAGAATAAGAAACCATTTTTAAAAAATAAATTACTCTTGTACTAATATTGAAAGCCACCGGTTTTGTATTTTTTTACTTTTGCGAAATATTAATTTTTTAATTCAGTTCCGAAAACATTTTGAAAAGTTTGCTAAACCTTAAAAATTTTTAATTAAGTGCAAACGGTCCTTAAAAAATATTAAGGAAGAACATTTTGGCGCCCGAGCAGGGACTGTTTTTTAAAATAAATTCGCTATTTACCGAGACCGTACTTTTTACAAGTTTCCGTGAGTTCGTTAATAAAACAACCCCGTTAACAAGTATATTAAAAAACACATAATAAACATTTAAAAAACTAAATAAACAAACAAACAAACCAACCCACAACACATAAACATCAACCAAGGAATCCATCCATCAAGAAGGAAGACCATACCAGATGCCTAATTGCAACTGCATTTTGTGCCAAAAGGAAAGTGCCGAACGTCAACAAAACCCTAACCAGGTATTTAAGAACAAATAATTGTGTGAGACTTTGCATTTTATTTATCTTTGAAATTAAAAAAAAAAATAATTAATTTGATTGCCAAAGTTATTTCCACACCTAAAATTATTTGCTCTTCTAATAATTTTCTTATAAATCTCTTAAGTAGTGAAACACACAAAAATAGTGATAAAGTGCTTTATTGTTGTTTTTTATTTAAATTCAAATACACAAAACTTAATTATTAAGTTAAAATTAAAAACACCACAATTAAAAAGAAAGTCGCCTCCTCGCTGCAATTGTTAAAATCACTTATCGGTCGTTCTCTTATTTTTTTTAACACTCTCACTGTTTTCTTTGGAAAAATAATTAAAGTTTTATTAAAGTGTAAAAATATTTACATCTTTCCAATTTACCTTTTTTGTGCACTTGTTTCTTTTATTAACTCGATTGTTTATTTTTATCAACTCGCTTGTTAAGTTATTTGACACTTGTTTTGATTTATTTTCTTATTATTCGTTACAATAAATAAAACCGTTTACCAACACTGTTGAGTTGTAATGATCAAAGTGGCAACCGCACTGATCATATGGTAACAGACGGACAAATATAAGAACATAAACAAAAGAAAACAATACAAATAAAGGTGACAAAAAATAAATAAAAGTATATAAGTGAAAATAAATAAAAAGAAGTATATGTATACATATAAATAAAAGAAAATATATAAAAACAAATAAGGAATTATAATTGAGAAATTTTATAAGAAAAAAGTGATAAAATAGTGTAATTAAAAATAAAAATCATAAGAGGTAAAATTATTATTATCGGACGGACATTTATAAAAGTGATCGCGAGTAAATTTAATAATAAAAGAGGCAGTGGTAATTAATTGAACAACAACAATAAAATTAAAGCATTAAAAAATAAAATTGCGATAAATTCAATTGTTTACATTTATTTTCTGTTGCTTGCTTTTATTTAACTCTTATTCTTCTTAATTTGTGATACAACCCAACGAACAATTTATCGAAAATTTGAAATATAAAAATAAAATAATATTTTTTGTTATAATTTATAAAATTTGTTCGGGTACGGAAAAAATTTATTTGCGAACTGGTTTATAATCCAGCAAACAATATTGTTCAGAAAATTTTTCCGAGAATTAATAATTGCTATTAATTTATAAATAAATAAGAATATTGGTATAAAATAATTTGAATAAAAAGTAGTTGAAACCTTAAAGTCAATTGTTGTTTCTGCAAGTGCATTGAAACCGTAAGTTGATCTCGGAAAGTTTATTTATATTATTCTATTTTGTCTTTACGACAAATTTCCTTGAGATCCTTTTGAAAATTGATTTAAAATACAATTCAAAAAGAATTTAAACTTGGTTTCCTATTTTTCTTAGCAAGTTAGTTATTTAAACCTCGACTACAAAATGGGAGGCGGTAAAAAGCAAAAAAGTTCTACTAGTCTTGAGAGTTTATACCAACAGAAAAATAAAATTTTGAATAACGTTTCGAGAATTAGGCGATCTATTAAGGAAAAAACTATTTCGTTTAATCAAAATGAATTACATTGTCGATTAGAAATTTTGAATTCATATATTGAAGATGTAATGGACATTCAAACTGAAATCGATATTTTAGATCCCTCAAACGATGAAAGGTCCGATTTAGAAAATTTATGCGTTTCCACAAAAAGTATGCTTTTGGGTTATTTAACTCCCAGAGAACATAGTATCGCTGAAACTACTCTTGGTTTCTCAAGTCATCATAGCCGACTTCCAAGTATGAAGTTGCCTAAATTTAGCGGTAAATATGCCGAATATAAGAATTTTATTAGTTTATTCGAGAGTTTGGTAGATAGTGATATAACTTTAACTGAAATTGAGAAATTTAATCATTTAATCTCGTGCCTATCAGATGAAGCTCTGGGAACTGTGAAAGCTTATCAGATAAGTGAACAAAATTACTCCAAGGCTCTACAAAGTTTAAAAAGAGTTTATGACAATCCATGTTTAATATTCTTTGATAATATTACTAAATTGTTTGATTTACCGGAAATGTCTAAACCTTCTGCAACTTCCTTGAGGAGCATGATTGATACAGTTTCTGCCATTTATGGCTCACTTTTATCAATCGGAGATGACAAGGCAATTACTAATGCGATAATAATTCACTTAGTAATGACTAAAGTAGATCCAATCACTAGATCCAAATGGGAAGAGCAACTTGATTATGAAAAGTTGCCCTTATGGAGTGATTGTGAGGTAGCTTTGAACAAAAGATACCAACATATTTCAGCTGAAGAAGCTTCAAGTTCGAGATTAAAACCGAATACCAATTTTACGAGAAAAAATGAAAGTTTTAGTAAAAAGAAGAAATCCTCCTTTTCATGTCAAACTGATAACCAACAATCAGTAGCTAAATGCTTATTTTGTAAAGCAGCGCATTACTTATCGAACTGTCCTTCATTCTCTGCAGTGCCGGTGCAACAGAGATTTGACTTTGTCAAAGGCGTTCCCGCCTGTATTAATTGTTTGAAAAAAGGACATACGGTGACAAAATGTAAATCAACAAAATGTAGAGTTTGTAGTGGTTCCCATCATACATTATTACATAAATATGCTGCAAATGATGCACAACCTGAGAATGTTGCAAATTCTGATCCTAATGTAGCTTCAACTTCAAGAGCTTTTGTAAATCATTCATCTTCGGCGAAAGATAATGTAATTTTAGCAACAGCTTTAGTGCAGATCAAGAATAAATCTGGTCAGTATGTTTTAGCTAGAGCTCTTTTGGATTCCGGTTCACAAATAAATTTTGTAACCGAAGAACTATCTCAGCGATTACAATTGCAAAAACAAGAAAGAAATCTCAGTCTTATTGGTATTGGCAGAACGAATTCGTCTGCAAAACATAAACTTCAGGCTACAGTGAAATCTCGAATGAATTCCCATGAATTTTCTGCAGAATTTTGGATTCTTCGATCGATTTCCAACTATCAACCAGATCGTATAATTTCAACAGCTGGATGGAATTTGCCCGATAATATAGAATTCGCTGATCCATATTTTAATAAACCGCAAAGAATTGATATGTTGATCGGCGCTGAGATTTTCTTTGAATTACTATGCGTCGGTCAAATTAAACTGAATCCCAATATCCCAACACTCCAGAAAACACTTCTAGGATGGATAGTTTCGGGAAAATATAAAGAATTAAAACATTTTAATAAGAATGTATGCCATTTAAGTTCACTAACTGAAAACGAAGATTCATTGGATTCAATAGTTCGTAGATTTTGGGAATTAGAAGAAATTCCTAGAGAGGCAAATGTTCTATCAATTGAGCATCAGGAATGTGAGAAAAGCTTTTCGAAATCTGTTCAGCGATTGCCGTCGGGTAGATTTAAAGTGGCGCTACCTTTTAAAGCAGATCCAAATACACTGGGTCTATCTTTTGAAACAGCTAGAAGACGATTCTTATCGTTAGAACGTCGTCTGTCAAAAGAACCACAAACAAAAGAGATGTACAATTCATTCATGAAAGAGTACATTAATTTGGGTCACATGTCTATTGCAGATAATAAAGTACCCGATGTTTCTCATTATTTTATACCTCATCAATGTGTATTACGCCCGCAAAGTTCTACTACAAAACTTCGGGTAGTTTTCGACGCCTCTTGTAAAACATCTACACAACTTTCTCTTAACGATCTACTAATGATTGGTCCTACCATTCAAGAGGAGTTGTATTCAACACTTCTTCGTTTTCGAATGCATAAATACGCTATTACGGCTGACATTGAAAAAATGTACCGTCAGGTTTTAATTGACGAGGCCGATAGAAATTATCAATTAATATTATGGCGTGAAAATCAGTCTCAAAATATTGAGATTTATAAATTAAATACAGTGACTTATGGCACATCATCAGCTCCATTCTTGGCAATACGTTGCCTTACTTATGTGAGCGAATTATTCGAAAAGTCATTGCCAATTGGCTCTAAAGTCATAAAGAGAGACTTTTATGTCGATGATCTTTTAACTGGTGCTGACTCAATAGAAGATCTAAATATAATAAGGTCCCAAGTCACACAAATATTGCAATCGGCAGGTTTTAATCTGACTAAATGGTTTTCAAATTGTTATGATCAAGACTCGATTACAATTCAAAAATCAGTACAGATAAATCAGGATTTCACTAAAACTTTAGGCACTTATTGGATTCCGAAGAGTGACGTATTTAAATACCACTTGGATGATTTGTTTCAAAACTTGAAAGCAACAAAACGAAATATCTTGTCAGTTTCGGCAAGACTTTTCGATCCGCTCGGACTTTTGTGCCCTTTGATTATCAAGGCAAAAATTCTTCTTCAAGAATTATGGCTAATGCAGCTAGATTGGGATGAGTCTATTCCCACGCGCCTTGATACTTCTTTTACAGATTTTAAAGCCAATTTATTGAAAATTGACATAATAGAAATTCCTAGATTTGTTTTGACCTCATCAAATACTGAATGTCAAATTCATGGGTTTTCTGATGCCTCTATGCGAGCTTATGGCTGTTGCATTTATATCCGGAGTAGAGCTTCTGGTAAGACTTCTTGCCGATTACTAACGGCTAAATCGAAAGTTGCTCCTCTGAAGACCAAGTCTTTACCAAGACTTGAACTATGCGCAGCGCATCTACTAAGCAAGTTATGGTCCAAAATAAAGCATACAATATTATTTAAAGTGGAAAACGTTACATTTTGGACTGATTCAGAAATTACGTTGCACTGGATTCAAACTCATCCTTCTACTCTGGCAACATTCGTATCAAATCGAGTTTCAGAAATACAAGAACTATCGGGCCAGGCCACATGGCGTCATGTTCCAACTAAGGAAAATCCGGCCGATATTGTTTCTAGAGGATGTAATGTTGAAGAATTAGTGGACTCTGTTTGGTTTAATGGCCCAAAGTTTCTACTCGAAGAGACTAATATGTGGCCAGTAAATGAGCATTTCGAATTAACTCCCGAACAAAAGTCACTTGAAACAAGGAAAACTAATGTGTTTTTGGCTGTAGAAGAAAACGAAATTAATCCTATTGCGAAGATTATTGAAAGTTACTCATCATACAACAAAATGATTCGAGTATTTTCGTATGTTTTTCGCTTTCTCGATATTGCTCGAGGAAAGCAATTCCGCAATATAGGTATACCTACAGCGAAAGAGATTAATTGGACTTTTCTCCAGCTAATTGAATTTATTCAAAAAAGAGAATACGCCGAAGAGCTGAAAAAGTTAAGCAAATCACAAGTTTTGCCTTCAAATTTGCAACGATTAAATCCTTTTGTCCACCAATACAAAGATGAATACCGCAGTTTTTCACTACTTAGAGTAGGCGGGCGGTTGCTAAATGCACCAATTGATCACGATGCAAAATTTCCCCTTTTAATGCCTAAAAAATCATATTTTATGGTCCTATATTTACGACACTTGCATTTGGAACACTGTCATGCTGGAGCGAAAGCCTTGGTAGCCATTTTACGTGATAAAATTTGGCTGATAAATGCCAGAGAAGCATGTTCAAGAGTAGTTCGCAAGTGTATTCATTGTTTTCGCTACAAACCTAAACTAATGAATCAAATAATGGGAAATTTGCCCGCCGATAGGGTGAGAGCTCTACGCCCATTTAAAGTATGTGGTGTAGATTTTTGCGGCCCAGTTAATGTAACACTTAAAATACGTGGCCGTCCACCTGTTAAAATGTACATCGCCATATTTGTGTGTTTTACGTCAAAAGCTGTACATATCGAACTTGTTACTGATTTGTCTTCAAATTCTTTTATTCTCTGTCTTCAAAGGTTCGTCGGCAGGAGAGGGCTCCCAGAGCGCGTATACAGCGACAACGCAACGAATTTTGTCGGTGCCAGTCGAGAGCTGCTCCAGCTCAGAGAAGCAATGGCCAACAATGCCGACGCCATGAAAACGTACGCTGCCAACAAAGGAATAGACTTTGTCTTCATTCCTCCTCGAGCTCCACATTTCGGCGGTCTGTGGGAAGCGGCCGTCAAATCCGCCAAAACACTTCTAACCAAAACCGTAGGCAAGGTGCTGTTGACGGTAGAGGAATTACAAACGGTTCTGGTTCAAATAGAGGCAGTCCTGAACTCCAGACCGATCGCTCCCATCAGCAACGATCCCAACGACGGCGAAGCGTTAACTCCAGCGCATCTACTATTCGGAGAGAGCCTTCTAGCGCTGCCGCCAGAATTGCCTCACGAAGAAGTGGACAGGCTGAGGTACTCCAAGAGATGGCGGCTTACCTGCACTCTCAAGCAGATGTTTTGGCAATCTTGGGAGAAAGATTACGTCCGCAGCCTCCAAGCCAAAACCAAGTGGGCGGAAGAAGAGCCAGATCTCGTCGTCGGCAAGCTCGTCGTCGTTCACGAAGACAACATGGCACCCCTGAAGTGGCTGACAGGCCGAGTATTGGCGGTAACCCCAGGCGCGGACGGCAAAGTGAGAGTAGCGGAAGTGAAGACTAGGAATGGTATTTTGAAGAGGCCAATCCATAAACTTGCGCTACTACCAATGGATTGAAGACCGTAGGTCCTTCAATGGGGCCGGTGTTGAGTCATACCACATTTTTTATTTTTGATTTGAATTTGAATTTTTTTAATGAATTAATTATTTTAAATCATTGCTAATTACCCTTGCATTTTGACAATTAACTATCTTTGAATTACCTACTCTAATTGTCAGAATGCTTGGGTAATTTTACTTAAGTGTTATATTGTCAAATAGAATAAGAAACCATTTTTAAAAAATAAATTACTCTTGTACTAATATTGAAAGCCACCGGTTTTGTATTTTTTTACTTTTGCGAAATATTAATTTTTTAATTCAGTTCCGAAAACATTTTGAAAAGTTTGCTAAACCTTAAAAATTTTTAATTAAGTGCAAACGGTCCTTAAAAAATATTAAGGAAGAACAAATGCCTTTTTAATGAGAACATCTAGTATTTCATTATGAAATACTGATGATATAAAACATTTTATTTTGCTACAACTTGCTGTAAGATCGGTCTCAAATGAATGTTACCAATCTAAATGCCTAACAGTTCCTTAATGGCATAGTTCCCCAGGGCGTTACTAAGGAATTGCATTTATAGTTTGGTGACGGTTACAAAAAGTAACCAGTTTAGAAACGTTAGCGTTTAGTTGGCAAAACAATGAAAAAGATTTTTAAAGGCACAGTTCAAAAATTAAAATTATTTCAATAAAACAAAGTTGAATTACATATCAGTCATAAGTTATCAATAAAAACATGAAAAGAAAATGATTTTCTTTTCTAAAACGTACGGACTCTCTTGGACAGAAATGTTAGGACTAGAACCACCAAAGATATTAAAGCTATTGCTTTAGATCTTTGGCGTGAAATACCCCTAACGATTTCCCCTGAAAATCTTCGACCTCATATAAACTGTTACCGACTGGTCTTACAATCCGACATTTGAGAAACTTTCGAGCAAATTTAGCATTAAAATTATTCTTAAAGTCACTTTGTTGGAAGTTGCGACGGTACACTTCCTGACCGGGTACGAATTTAACCTGCCGACAGCGCGTGTTATAAGTTTTCTCGTTTCGAGCGTAGGCCTTATGTAGATTTTCGCGTATCTTTTGCCGGATAAGTTCCATTCTTGCTGGTTTAGGGATAACGTTCATTTCCGCGTCGTTTAAACTTTTGAGTTTACGCGCCAAACTATACACACTACCATGTCCAATCATATTCATGCCAAATAAGGCAAAATATGGCGTTATACCAATCGATGTCTGCACCGAAGATCGTAATGAAAACTCAATTTCTGACAATTGCTTGTCCCATTCGGTGTGGTCACCTTGCAGATACGATCTTACGGCTGCCAGAATCGATTGGTTCACGCGTTCTGACGCATTCGCTTGTGGTGAGTGTATAGCCGTGCGAATATGTTTTACCCCAAAGTTTTTTACCATATCCTCAAATTCCTTGCTCACAAACTGTTTTCCGTTGTCGGATACAATTGTTTCTGGAGTACCGAATTTATAAAAAACCTCCGAAATTAAAAATTTGATGACGTTTTTAGCGTTGGCCTTCGGTAAGGCTTTCAAGAAAACATATTTTGTGAGGTGGTCTAAAACGATAAAAATGTACACGTTTCCGTTTTTAGATCGCGGGTAAGGACCAAGAAAATCTATGAATATACGCTGGAATTAGGGTTGCCAGATAACAAAAGTCAAATAACTGGACCATAAGAAAAATTTAACTGGATTTTTAAAAAATAACTGGACAATTTAAAAATGCTCTTAAATTTAAAAAAGTTAAGTTTTTTTACAAAAATTAAAAAATAACATAAAATATAAAGAAACGTTAAATTCAGTTCTACATATGTACATATCGTCACCTTAAATCCAAAACAACGTATCATCAAAAAATTCGAAATTAATTTTATTATCGATTACGATTCACTACATATGAATATGTATGAATAACCAAAATTCAAACAAAATACCATCAATTGCATGATTTTCTCGAATCAAATAACGTATACGCTTTGAGTAATTTATTAATAGAATTTTAGGTAGTTCCTTATATTTTTTAATAAATTTGTTGCAAGATTTTTTTTGACAAACTTTATGAAAATTTAATAAAGTAAATCTTTTTAATTTAAATAAGTTTCTATACAAACTCCTTTTTTATTTAAGATTTTTTTTTCATACAAATTTATATTGATAATACGTTTTTTTGGTTTTAGAAAACATCAACTCAAAATAGTGTATATTTTTACAAAATATATTTATAGTTTTATTGTAATCCAAATTTGAAAATTTTGTTTCAATATCACAAGTAGTTTTAATTTTATATCGTTTTTGGCTTCTTCTATAAACTTGTAAAAAGTGATGTTACGTTATTTTGAATTTTAGGTAAAGATATATTAATTTAAATTACATAAAAATATAGAACTATTTTATTTGCCACATATATTTTGTATTTTTATTTACAAAATGTACTAACTCTTTTGCTTTTAAATGTTTGCAACTTTTATTAAAATTTAGCCTTATTCAAATTTCAGCCTTTCTTATGAGTATAGATCATTTAAAATACTAATAATTCTTTCAATCCTTTATATATATTGTGTAAGTTATTTTTATGGCATTTAAAAAAAATGGACCATATCATATCAATTGGAATATCTTGCGGCAAATTATCAAAGGCTTCTCGCATGCAGCAAAAGTCATTGTACAACATGCCGTCAATTATATTTGATATTTCTTAAACTTTGTAAGCTCTGATAAGTTATCAAACGATAAAAGTAATTGTTTTAAATTTAATGAAATTTTGAAGTAAAGTGATTCATCTCCAAAATCATATCATTGCTCTAAGTACGTAATATCAAATTTTAAAAATTGATTTGCATCGAATTTTAAAGTTTTTGTTTCGAGAGATAAAATATTTTTTAAAATACCTAATACTTTGCTTCATATTTTAACCAATGAAAAGATTACTCATTGTACAGTTCTATAATAATGCAGGAATAACTTTATAGGGCTAAATTAATGCATTACGTTATACATAAAATACAAATATGCCTCTGACAAACCTTCATCTGTATATACTTCATCATCATTATAACAAATTCAAATGACTTTTACCTCTTTACTGCTGGCCAAGAATATATTAATCGGTCGGTTGCTGGCTAGATACTAATCACAACTGACTATACATTTCACAATTGTATAACTATACAATTTGTATTAATAAAAAATATAATTAATACAAAAAAATATTTTTCTAAATGAAAGAAATTATTTTTTAACTGGACAAATTGTATTTTAGCTGGAAACTGGACAAGACACAAAAAACTGGACAATCCAGGCCATTCCAGGCCGTCTGGCAACCCTAGCTGGAATGGTCTTTCACTTCTTGTTTCGGCACCCATTGGTGACCTAAGCGTTATATTCGCAGGTTTAACTTTCTTACAAGTCTGGCAGTTTTTCACAAATTTCTAACATGCACATTCTGATTTGGCCAATAAAAATATTCTTTTACTCTATACAGAGTCTTACCGACGCCTCCATGCGACGCTTGTGGAGAATCATGACATGCTTTAATGATGTCCTCTGTCAGATCTAACGGTACCCATAACTTCCACGCGAAATCTTCATTCGTAGCTATACCGTCGTAAGGCTTAGTACGTTTGTAAACAAAACCATCGACGACCTTTAAATCCGGCAATTGATCAGCATTTTTCTCGACCGTTTCCATCAGACTTAAATAATCTTCGGACCGAAAAGAAACTGAAGTTAGGTCAATGAGTTTAGGTACGTTTAACGAGATTTCATCCATATCATAGCGAGAGAGGGTATCGGGTACTACATTTTGCTTCCCCTGCCTGTGTTCAATCGTAAAATCGTACGATTGCAGATGTAAACTCCATCTAGCTAAACGACCTGTCAAATCTTTATGACTCATGAGCCACTTCAGACTACTATGGTCCGTAATGACGGTAAAAGGCATTAACTCTATGTAGGGCCTAAACTTCTTAATCGCCAAGACTACAGCTAAACATTCTCGTTCAGTTACAGAATAG
Organism: Calliphora vicina; assembly: GCF_958450345.1. Classification (NCBI taxonomy): domain Eukaryota; kingdom Metazoa; phylum Arthropoda; class Insecta; order Diptera; family Calliphoridae; genus Calliphora; species Calliphora vicina. The sequence goes on from NC_088784.1 coordinate 50,548,141, forward strand.
TTTTTCTGCGCTGACGTTAGTTTGTGTGAAAAGTAGGCTATTGGGTGCTCTCCATCGGAATCATCCTTCTGGAAAAGTACGGCACCAATACCTACGTCAGACGCATCACACTGAACGAAGAAATGTTTGTTGAAGGCAGGATGATTAAGGAGTGGACTCGAAACTAGAGCTTCCTTGAGACGATCAAACGCGACCTCCGAAAACTTGAATTGTTTACCCTTCTTCAGCGTTTCAAAGATTGGGGCTGCAATGGTAGCATAGTCTGGTATAAATTTCCTATACCAGCCTGTTGCTCCCATGAAGCTCCGCACCTGTCTTGCTGTCTTAGGGTAAGCAAAACGAGTAATGGTTTCTACTTTGGACGGATCAGGTTTCAGTTTGCCACCTCCAACTATGTATCCTAGATATCTTAACTCCTTAAAACAAAATTTAGACTTCGCCACATTGATGGTCAGACCTGCGTTTGCTAAACAGATAGATACGCGTTTCAACAATTCCAGATGTGTCTCGAAATCTGGAGATACAATCAAAAGATCGTCCAGATAGACGAAAACCCTATCACGAAGTGCTGCGGGGATCACTTTATCCATTAGACGGCATAACCTTTGGGCAGCATTACACAACCCAAAAGGCATGACCGTAAAATGGTAAAGAGGTCGTCCTGGCACCGTGAATGCGGTTTTCTCCTTACTAGATGATTCTAGTGGTATCTGCCAGAACACGTCTTTTAGGTCGACACTAGAGATGTATATCGTGTCTCCCAAACGACTGAGCAAACCTTCGATGTGCGGCAATGGATAGGCATCCTTGACTGTCAGTGCATTGAGCTTACGTGCGTCCAGGCACAGCCGGTTTTCTCGCCCCTGCGGACCAGAGTAACCGGATGACTCCATGGACTTTCACTAAGCTCAATCACACCAAGGTCAAGCATCCTATCGAGCTCCGCGTACATCAACTTTTGCACTGCCGGGGAGACAGGATAGTGACGATCTTTAACTGGAATTGCATCTCGAGTATCTATCGTATGCATTTCCAAATTTGTTTTTCCTAAGCCTTTTTTACTGAAGCAGGGTAACATTGATACGACGAAATCTAATCTTTGTCGCTGATCCGGGGTCAGCTTATGGGTCACGACATCTAGGGTACTATCAGCCTCTTCGCAGAGACTAACTCCATTGGTTGTAAGACTCTCGAGACTGGCAAACATTTTAAAAACCTTCATAAAATCGACCCCCAAGAAGAGCTCTCGATTCAGAGTAGGCACTAAATAGAATGTGATAACATTTACCGCCTCACGAAACCTAACTTCAGCCCTAACTCGACCGACTATGGGATGGACCGTTCCATCCGGTGTTTTTATTACCGTTCTGAACTCATTTATCGCGAGACCGGTTTTTGTGACAAACTCCATACAATTACGGCCGAGACAAGTTACCGTAGCCCCACTGTCAAGTAGACCTACGATATCTTGACCACCTATATTGATTTTTGTATAAAGTCGAGAATCTTCACCTTCATAAAGCGAAGCTGACGCGATCTCGTTACGCAGTCTTTTCCTAATTCTGTATCGTTCGCGGGACTTTTTAATCTTATTTGATACTTTGCCGAATATTCTATTTTTGGCCTCATTATACTCTCGAATTCGAATATGTAGAGGTTTGAGTTCCCTAAGATCTCGTTACGCAGTCTTTTCATAATTCTGTATCGTTCGCGGGACTTTTTAATCTTATTTGATACTTTGCCGAATATTCTATTTTTGGCCTCATTATACTCTCGAATTCGAATATGTAGAGGTTTGAGTTCCCTAAGCCGAGGCTGCGGTTTTGGCTCAAACTCCGACCTATTCGAATTCTTTAAAACCCTTATTTCCGCTCTCACTTGTTGTTGCTGTTGTTGTAGACCTACTTCTACTGGGCCTACACATCGGTGGACCTCGCCTCCCCAGTTCGAGACGGGTTCCTGGGTCGGTTTCCCTGGCATTTTGGACATTTAGGGGCCACCACATTTTCCCTACCACACCTAAAACAAAATGTCCTAGTTATGGGTTCGGGACAATCCATAAAGCTATGGCCAACGACCTTGCAATTCCAGCAAGTGTAATGACTGGTTGACCGAATACCATCTACCTCCAAGTCTATCAACGACTGCTCAGCTTCCACACAGTACAAATCGTTTACCCGTTGAGCTGACCGTTGATACATTTGTCTCTGGTTGGCTAACAAGTTCTCAGCTCGCCTTACTTCTCTGCAGAATTCTGACAGAGTTTTCAACCTCACTGAGAACATCATCTGCGCCAGCGATGGTTTTAGATTGCCTCTCATGATCTCTACAATCTGCTCTTCAACATATGGATATTGCTGCTGATTTCGCAATTTTATCACAGCATTATAGAACTCCTCGAAGGTTTCTTGTGGCAGCTGCCGGCGATTTAAAATGCGCATTTGTATTTCATGTTCTTGCTCGAACCGACGATACTGTGCCAATAGAGATCTCTCTAGTTCCTCCCAGGTGTTTATATGGACGATTTTTCGGTAGTCCCAGTACCAATCCAGGGCTGGACCTTCCAGCAGTAGATGGAAACTGCGTAGGATCTCGTTGTCTGTGCAGCTGTAATCTCTTCTCAGCGCTCCCACTCTAAAGATAAATTCCTGCACATTCATAGTTTTATTTGTGCCATTAAACTTCACACCCCATTTAGCCAATTTAAATTTGTCTAGTGGCTCAGGTTGTCTTCGCATAGACATTGCCAAGTTGTAGCTTTGTGGTTGTTGTGGCGGTGGTTGAGCTGCTGACCCAGACCAGGCGTCCTGTGGATACCTAGGCTGGGTGTTCTCATACCTTTGATACCCTTGGTATGGAGCTTGGGTTTGTGACGGCGGTAACTGTGGTGGCTGGACATACGTTGGAGCTGGTGGTCGTTGATATGGCAGAGGATTTTGCTGCTGCAGAAGTGACTGTTGATGTTGGTATTGCGTTACTGCTGGTGTTTGGCGTGTATATGCCTCAACCAACTGTGGTGCATGTTGCCCTATTGGTACGCAATTTGGTGCTGGTATCAGTGGTGGTGGCTGGGCATAACTTTGTTGCACATGTGGTACCTCTGGCTGCACATATGGTACCTCAGGATGCACATACCTCGATGTGTTAGCTTCCCGCAAGGTTCCTGATGCCTCAAGTGGTGGTAAATCATCATTTACTCGAGAAGTAGGCGTTTGTATTTGGTTCTGAGCGGACAGAGATAAAATGAGCTGTTTGACGTCATTGAGTGCCTTTTGTATCTTATCGTCCACTTCTTTCATCAGTTGTATTTGTTGCAAACCGACCGAAGCACTCAGAATATTTTGCACGTCTCTCACCTGTAGTGCCTGTTCCGCTCGTTGGTTACCTTCTCTCACTTCTCTGCGTATGTTCTGAGCTGTCTCACTCAAGAACGTCGGGGAAATCACAGTCTGATCTGCCTCAGAACTGATGGACAGATCATGTGATGCTTGTGTGCTGAGTACTGGGTTGGTCATACTGAATGCCGTGGTAGTAATCGTACTGACTGCAGGATTACTAACAGTAGCGATAGACTCGGTGGTAGGAGTATTGGTGGAACTAGTCGTAGCTATGGCGTTGTTGTGCTGTAACCGACTCGCACTACGTGTTACAACCATGAAATCGAAAACTTTAAATTATATCTGAATAATTTTTAGTGAAAAGGTTTTTAAAATATAATCAAATTTCGCACCAAATTCAAACACACAGAATCTTTTGCCGAAAAATAAAAAAGGTATATTAAAAAAACAATTTTGCCTTTTCATGGAAGGAAAAGCTAAACTAAAATGAAAAAATTCAAAAAAAATAAAATAATAAAAAAATCAAAATAACTAAAAATTCAAGCAAAATAATTCAAGAAAAATATAAAAATCAAAATAATATGGAATAAAATCAAAACCAATAAAAAATTCAAATAAAAAATACGATAATTAAATAAAAATTCAAAATAGCAAAAAAAAATCAAAAAAATAAAAAATCAAATATTAATCAAATAAATATTAAATAAAAATCAATAAAAAAAAAAAAAAATAGTGAATCAATGATATGCGGGCGGCTTTTTCGGGAAAATAAAGCTTGCAGGTAAGGATTTCACAATTTACATTGCTGATTTGTGTATAAATATGACCTAATCCTTTTCTTATCTGGTTTCAGGAGATGCAGTAATAAAAAAAGGAATTCAAAAGGATTTATATGCAAAATGGATTTGCACCGCGTGATTCTTAGGGTGCAGCTAAAAATTTGGATTATCACCCTAGCACAATTAGGACTACCCTAATCATCTTGCGGTGGACAAAAAGGTAATTATTAAAGCAAACTATTATCATTTATGGCTGGTATAGCTATCCTTCCCTCACAACTCGAGCAAATCTACCTTTGGTTAACTATTGATATAACTCTTATGAGAGCCTCAAGCTGTTAGGAAAGGATAGGCTGATGAATCCATAATGCTACATGACTATATTGCCCACACCATACGTCGCAACGCGAATTAGACTATATTGTCCAAATATTCGGGACTTACGTTGATGTGAACAATATTGGTCATGCACCATTAAGGATTCATACCTATGGAGATGTAAACAAAACTTAAAAAAAAACAAGTAAGAGTGCTATATTCGGCTATGCCGAATCTTATATACCCTTCACCTTTGTTGTGGATGCATTATTATTTTTTATAATTAGTATATATGTATGTACATTGCCCACTTTCAGCGTACAGCATCCTAAATTTATCAAGAACACAAAAAACCACAACAACGCCAAACGAAACAAAACACCAAAAGAAAAAAATACGCAAGCCAATGAAACCAACACACATCCAAACATACGTTTAATTGTATAAAAAACAACAACGCCAAAAGAAACAAAACACAAAAGAAAAACAAAATACGCAAAGCCTGCACATCCAAACATACGATTTGTTGCTTTTTTGTCAAAAAAAACAACACACAACCAAACAAACGTTTAGTTGTATAAAAAACAACAACAACGCCAAAAGAAACAAAACACAAAAAAAAACAAAATACGCAAAGCATGCACAACCAAGCATACGTTTTGTTGTTTTTTTGTCAAAGCATGCAATACATTGTGTTTTTTGATGAAATTTTCAGAGGTTGTCTCGGATTTTTGCTCATATCTCCGTTATTTATGGACGGATTTTGCTGATTTTAAATAGCAAAATTCTCGAAAGTATGTCTGACAGAATTGTTGAAGATTTGGATCCCGGAGATATCTGGGGCCTTCAGAAAATTGATTTCAACAGACAGACAGACAGACAGACGGACAGACAGACAGACAGACAGACAGACAGACAGACAGACAGACAGACAGACAGACAGACAGACAGACAGACAGACAGACAGACAGACAGACAGACAGACAGACAGACAGACAGACAGACAGACAGACAGACAGACAGACAGACAGACAGACAGACAGACAGACAGACAGACAGACAGACAGACAGACAGACAGACAGACAGACAGACAGACAGACAGACAGACAGACAGACAGACAGACAGACGGACATGGCTTAATCGACTCCGCTATCTATAAGGATCCAGAATATATATACTTTATAGGGTCGGAAATGAAAAATGTAGAAATTACAAACGGAATGACAAACTTATATATACCCTTCTCACGAAGCTGAAGGGTATAATAATCTCTCAAGTTATTTGCCCCACTGCGTCGCTACAGCTTAGGGACTCTTGGTATTAACCTAACTGGTCTTACGCAGGGGAGACAAACAAATTTCGAACAAAATGAAAAAGTTAAAATAATCAGGCTATTGTCTTACTTCGGGCCCCACGTTGGGCGCCATTTATGTAGTGGTGTGGTGGTCAGCTGTTTGTTTAAAAGAAGACAAACAGAAAACAAAATAAACAAAAAGGGACTGAGTGGCCAGATTGCTAGCGGCGCTGGTATGCCCGCGTATTGCGCGACTAAAGCTCGCCGGATGGGGTGGTTCTTGCCGGCAATCTGGACCACGGACACACACTGACACAAAATTCATACCAGCATTTGGGGTATTTAATAGAAAAAAGGGCCAAAAGTAGTCCTGCATCTCCCTACGGTCATACCTATACACAAATTATGACCCTACCTCTCGAGGATTCATCCTCGCCATGACGTCATCTTCCTCGACGTCCCAGATCTTCCCTGCAAACATTTAGTCACCCTACTTACCGCCGATTATTAAAAATTTACCACATCATATTAATGACAAAGCTTTACAAATTCATTTAAACATTATAAAAGGTTTTGTTTATTTAAAATAAGAGATTTAACAAAGTTTCATTAGGATTTAATTTTAAGGTTATCAAATTTTAAGTTTTAATTATTCACAAATTTTAGTTTTAAGTTTTAGCAAATTTAGTTTTCTTTTTGTTATATTTGCAAAATTTAATTCCAAGATTTTAGAAAACTTTAGTTTTATGATTTTAGATTTAAGATTTTAACAACATTTAGTTTTCAAGTTTTAACAAAATTTAGTTTTTAGCTTTTGGCAAATTTAGTTTTTAGTAACTTTAGTTTTTAGCAAATTTAGTTTTTAGTTTTAAGATTTTAACAAACTTTAGTTTTTAAATTTTGTGTTTCAAGTTCCATTTAAGTATTTTTTTTCTATTTCAAGTTTTCCATTTTATTTCAGGTTCACGATATATAGCTAGCTGGACTGATCTCCCAAGGATGGAAGTTTATCGACGACAGGTGGTTGCAGGATGGTTTTCTGTCCGTCCGTTTTATAGTTTGTTCGGGTATTTCAGGTGAGTAACAAAAAAAATATATTATAATTACCTTTTAAATAATTTGTTATTTTTTTTTCTCTGTATATACTGGTTTCCGGCAACATATGAGTTCATATCTACTGCGGGATTATTCTTAACTAGGCCTGAGCTCAATCCTATCTTTCTCGCGCACGCTTGGACCAATTTCATCCAGCGGACTGGCTTCGAGCAACTAACGTAAGGTATGCCTATAAACGAATATATAGCTAGATATATATTTCCCCTTTTTTTTTTGTTTACTAAATTTTTTTTTTATATATAGAAATTATCTAAAAGGACAGGTTCTGTTCGTCCTGTCGTTCGGGTAAGAGGTACACTTACTAGGTCGAAAACCTTAATACCTGGGCACCACAGGACTGATGGTGCGGATCTGCCAAAGTAGTCCCACGATGGATGGAGCGGGCGATGGCGTGGCTCAGCGTTGGCTGATTTAGTTTTAAGTTTCTGTTTTATTTAGCTTTAAGTTTAACTTTATTTAGTTTTAAGTTTTATTTTAAGTTTTGTTTTAAATTTGTAAGTTATTAAATGAATAAAAAAAAATATTCAATTTAAATTCATATATTGCTTTTGCTGACGGCCACGGGCTCCACCTTCTTCTTAGGCAGGAACAAATTAAAAAGGACCGGCATTTTAGCTTTTAGGGACCGAGAAACCTCGGTTGCCAATATGGTTCCCAATATATTCTTTTAATTTCAGCCATTTGCAGTATAGTTCTTTGTTTTTGTTTATATTTTCCAGCTGTCAAATTGTTTACATCCCCGCGTTGCCAACTTTCTTTTCGTCTTCTTCTTTTTAAATTTTGCCCTACTACAGGGTGCACACGACAAACCGTACCATTCTGTAATCCATTTATGGATACAGAATGGGGTGGAAACATTTGCGCCCTGAAATTATGAATGTCCCTAATTTAAAATTTTTTTTTTTTGGAATATTGGCCATTTTTTTTACTAACAAAAAATTGCAATATGGCAACCCTTATTCCATTCCAAACAAAAGTGCGACTCTGTACCGCCGTTAAAACTGGTCGTGCGGCGACGTACTCTGATTTTACTACACAGCTGTTTGAATGAAATGGAAAGGGTGGAGAGGGAATGCAAAAATACGCATTTACTAATATTTTCAATGGCGGTGATCAACAATGGTAAGTACTTTTTAATGAAATTTTTATTTTTGAACTTATTTAATTTTATTTAGAAATTTTAATACAAATTTATGCCAAAATACTAATTTAATTTTTTTTTTATATTTTCTTTTCAGGAAAAGATGCTGCAGATTCTGGTGGAATATTGGTAAGTAGAAATTTATTTAATTCATTCATGGTGAACAAAAATTCTTTTCTTGCATTTTTTGTTTGTTTGTCTTTCAGGAATGTGGCTACAGTTAGCTATTGGGTAGGTGCTGATGTAATTTCTGGAGTTGGACATGTGCAAGTAAGTGAAAATGAATTTTAAGTGTAAAATTTAAAATAAAGTGTTTTTTTAGTAAAAGTGCTATTAGGAATTTTTGGAAACTACAGTGAGTGTGAAAAGTGTGTGTGAAAAAAATTAAATAAAAGTGTTTTAAGTGATTGTAATGTGTTATTGTGATTAAAAAAATAAAATTTTGAAAATACAGTGAGTACAAAAAGTGCCCGGATAAAAATAAAATATATTGTGTGAAATTTTAATGTTTTAGAAAATACAGTGAGTGTAAAAAGTGGTAAAGAAAAATAAAATGTGATAAAAAATTCATGAATAGTGAACTAGATTTCGTATCGGGATAAGGATAAAACTAAAAATTATTTTCCAGAAATTACAGTGTGGTACAAAAGTGATGTGTACAACAACATTTTTTATTGAAAATTTAGTGATATGTTTACTGTGTAAAACAAAAAAAAATAATAATAAAATTTTACAGTGATCGTAAAAAAAACAAGTGAATTAAAAAAAAAAAAATATTTACACTGAAAAACAAAAGTGGTGTGACAAAAATTAATTTTTAATAATTTAAGTAAAAAAAACGTGTGTGATGTGATTGTGTGAAAACATAAAAAAAAAATTTAATTACAGTGAAAATCAAAAATACTAAAAATTTATAATATTTTGAGGTGAAAGTGTATTATTAAGCAAATTTTCCGAGAATTGATTTTACAGTGGATAACCAAAACTGTTAAAAATTTAAAGGTGACTATTGTGCAGTGTCTTTGATTTAATTCTTGAAAAATACTTGGAAACTAAAACTAACAAAATGCAATGAATCACACTTATTTCCATGTGAAATCTAAAAGTGACAAAAAAAAAAGATTTTTAAGTGTGTATAAAAAAAATTAATTGTGTAAATAAAAATTATTTGAAAAATTTTTTTTTTTTATAAAATCAATCTACCAAAATACCAAAAGCCATAAACGTGATGTTCGTTACCAAATGTGTAAAATTAAAAATTCTAGTTAAAATAAATCTAAAGAAGAATTTGGATTCATAAATTTGTCTAAAACTTTTTACTAATATATTAGCTTCATTTAAAAATTCATTTTACATGTTTAGAAAAATTTATTGAAGCAAATAAAGTGATAAAAAGAATAAAGACTATGTATATATAAAAAAAAAATTTTTTCTTTTTTTTTTTCTTTTACTAAAATTTTTGTATTTTACTTCTCTTTCTTTCAGATTCAGATCCTTACATTCAGGGAGAAGAAAAAAAATTGGCTGAAATTACAGGATTCCAGAAAATGTAAAAGAAAAGGTAAGTAAATGAGTTTTCCCTAGTTTCTAAAAGTAACTTTTAGGCAAATTGAAGAGAGACAAGGACTAAGTCCACCAAAATCTAATAGTCTTTGGCGGGAAATACCCCTTGTTTCTCTCTGAAAAATGTAAAAAAAAATTATAATATATATGTATGTATATTAAATATAAAACGTAAGATATTCTACAAGTCGAATACTAAAGTAAATAGTAAAAATTCAAAAAAATCAACTTTTAGAACATTTAATTTTGTTAATTTTTGAAATAAATAACGAATTTCCTTTTATTTACAGGCTTTAAGAATTTCATTTGAAGTGCCAAAGGAAAAAGGAGTTTGTTGTACTAAAGGTAAACAATTTATATATATTTTTACTTTAAACTTATTTTCTCTTTTACAGGTCATACCCATTCATGGACCTCATTCAACTTCTTTTTGAGAAGAGAAAAATAAAAAGCAAAATATATACTAATAAAATAAAATAATTATAATGAGTCTAATTTGTTTATAAATTAGTCTCATTCATAAAGGTGAGGACGAATTACAAGGACTAAAATCACCAGAGGTTTTTATATCTCTGACGGGTAGAACCCCCTGCAATTCTCCGAAAAATAGTAAACTAATTCAATTGTTATTAAACTTTCCCTATATAATAATTCTTTGTGGTTATAAAATATAATAAATTTTAACTTTTTCACAGGTTATGGGAATTCAAATGGCTAGAACCAAACAATTTTTGGCACCACCAACAGTGAAAGTCTTGACGACTGGCAAGTATAAAATTTTAAAATATTTATCGAATTACATACATCATATATTAGCATATATACTAATTCAATTTTTCGATTCATTTTCAGGCTTCAATTACTCAACAAATGAGTATCACAACAAAAGGAAACTACAAGATATCTACATCAACAACGACGACAGCAACAAATGTGAGCAGAAATATCTGGGTGAGTAAAACAAAGCAAAATATAAAATACTAGCAGACCCGGTGCGCTTCGCCACCCCAATTAGAAGAAAGAAATAGTACTATTAAGTCTCCGTTTGTGAATCTAATTGTAAATGTCTAATTTCATATTTCTGGGTCCATTATTACAGAAAATGCAAAATGTGTTCCTAATTTAAAATTTTTATGTTTATTATTATAAAATATTCAAAAAGTACCATTGCAATAAGGAAATAGTACCATTGATTATCACTTTTAAATTCGCATTCACTAAACCATAACCCGTCAAGTTTGAATTTTAGATTTGTATATCATTTCCTATATTATCAACTAATTTTGTTTCTATAATACTTAAGATTTAATAAATTATCACAAAACCGAAACCGATCGGTTTTTATTTTTTTAAACCGAAACCGCGGTTTTGAAATTCTTCGATTTTTTGGAAACTCTAGGTCTATTATTATAGGAAATTCAAAAAAGTACCATTAGAATATATAAAAAGTACCAAAAATCCCCCACTTGTGGTTTCCCACTCACTCCGGTCCATATAAGCTTAATTTCATGTTTTTAGGTTCATTGGTGAAGAAATTACAAAAAGTACCATTCGAATAAAGAAAAAGTACCAAAAAGTCTCCCCTAGAATTCTAACTCACTTAGGACCATGTAGTATGCTTAATTTCATGTTTTAAGTCCATTGCTATAGAAAATTAAAAAAAGTATCATTAGAATAAACAAAAAGTACCATGAAGTATCCGCATGAATTTTCAATCACTTAGGACCATATACGCTTAATTTCATATTTCTAGGTCCATTATATTATAGAAAATTCAAAAAGTACCATTAGAATATGGAAAAAGTACCAAAAAGCACCCACTTGTAGTTTCCCACTCACTCGGTTCCATATAAGCTTTATTTCATGTTTCTAGGTTCATTGGTGAAGAAATTACAAAAAGTACCAATCGAATAAAGAAAAAGTACCACAAAGTCTCCCCATAGAATTCTCACTTACTTAGGACCATATATGCTTAATTTCATGTTTCTAAGTTCATTGTTATAGAAAATTCAAAAAAGTACTATTAGAATAAACAAAAAGTACCAAAAAGTCTCCCCCTAGAATTCTCACTCACTTAGGACCATATATGCTTAACTTCATATTTCTATGTCCATTATTACAGAAAATTCAAAAAGTACCATTCGAATATAGCAAAAGTACCAAAAAGCAGTCACTCCGGTCTTAATTTCATGTTTTTAGGTTCATTGGTGAAGAAGTTACAAAAAGTACCATTCGAATAAAGAAAAAGTACCAAAAAGTCTCCCCCTAGAATTCTCACTCACTTAGGACCATATATGCTTAATTTCATGTCTCTAAGTCCATTGTTAAAGAAAATTCAAAAAAGTACCATTAGAATATAGAAAAAGGACCAAAAAGCCCAAACTTGTGGTTTCCCACTCACTCGGTTCCATATAAGCTTTATTTCATGTTTCTAGGTTCATTGGTGAAGAAATTACAAAAAGTACCAATCGAATAAAGAAAAAGTACCAAAAAGACTCCCCCTAGAATTATCACTTACTTAGGACCATATATGCTTAATTTCATGTTTCTAAGTCCATAGTTATAGAAAATTCAAAAAAGTACCATTAGAATATAGAAAAAGTACCAAAAAACCCACACTTGTGGTTTCCCACTCACTCGGTTTATATATAAGCTTTATTTCATGTTTCTAGGTTCATTGGTGAAGAAATTACAAAAAGTACCATTCCAATAAAGAAAAAAGTACCAAAAAGTCTCCCCCTAGAATTCTCACTCACTTAGGACCATATGTGTTTAATTTCATGTTTCTAAGTCCATTATTATAGAAATTTTAAAAAGTACCATTAGATGAACAAAAAAGTACCTATAGTACAGTTCACACATTTTGGTACCTAAATATTATCCCCTATTCCTAACACTAACTTCACTCAAATACATATCAGCTAACTTTAATGTCGATAACTGAAATAATTTAAATTTTAAAAAAGTACCATTAGGAGAAAAGTACCAATTTCCCTCTTCTTACTTGAACTCCCCTCAAGTTTGAAATTTAAAAATATTCCATTTTGCCAAAATTGTTTATGCTACAGGCATGTATCAAAAAATTAAAATCTGTGTTAATGTGCCCAAGAATAAATATGTTTTAAAAAAAGTACCAAACTGTTTACCCGGATTTGGCCCTTGGTACTCGAGTTCCAAATAACACCCTGTTAGTTAATTTTTGTATGAATCCAGGAACCAACGTTAAAAAAAATTATCAAAATTGGCTTAATAATTTCAAATATAATGTATTTTCCCGATTTTATCCCCTTTTGGTACCTTTTTTATCCCCATTGAGGTGGTACAATTTCATTGAAATAAATTTCTGTAACGTGGTGGGAGCTCATAATAAAATATTCGAATGTCTATGTCAAATTATAGAAAAACATATTTTATGAAAAAGTACCAAAAATTAACACAATTTTTGTCCCTTAAAGGTTCGAATTTCCAAAAAGTACCAAACTTATATTTTTTATTTTTTGTTAATTAAAGAATACGATTTAAAATTTGTTTCTATGTTTATTGGTTTAAAAGATACATAGGGTGCAAAAAAAGTACCAAAATACAGTTTTTACCCGTTTTCTCCCCTAAAAGTTTCGAATTTCCAAAAAGTACGAAACACCTGTCAGCTTATTTTTTAAATGGAGTAACATGCTATTTTAAGTTTTTTTATATCTTTATTAGTTTTGAAGATATAAGGTTACCGAATTTACCCGTTTTTACCCTTTTTTACCCCCTAAACGTTCGAATTTCCAAAAATCCCTTCTTATCGGATCGTTTTGGGGAGGGAGGAACCCACAGTTAAAATTTCGTGATTCTAGCTTCAGCCGTTTGGGCTGTGCGATGATGAATCAGTCAGTCAGTCAGTCAGTCAGTCAGTCAGTCAGTCAGTAACGTTACTCTTTTATATATATAGATTAACAAAGTAGATAGTAGTGCTAGTATGAATAAGATTCGATAAGGCATATTATTTTTTCCATTAATGCCGAATTCTGTGGTAATAACACATATTTAGTTACCTATAATTGCAAGGTCCTTAAATAACTTGTTATTATCACGGAATTCTAATGAATTGTGTTTAGCTTGGTTATAGATTGTATCATGGTCAAAACTGGTGTTTCTGTACAATCAATCATTCGTATCATAGCCCAGGAGAATCTGCTTTAAGAATGAACAATTACATGTTGGTCTGCCAATATGTATAGTACAATTATTTAACTTTGGTTTCGACTTACTGTAAGATCGGACTAAGAAACATGTTATTATCTTAGGTGTCTAATAACCTCTAGCTTTGTATGGCATAGTTCCCCAAAAGTTCTGATGAGGTTGCACCTAACAATAGGGTAATGACGGTTACAAATGTAACCAGCTAGAAACGTAAGTTTTTAGTCGAACCAAACAAATAATTATTCATTCTAAAAGCTATGGATTTCACGGGTTTATGACAAGAAAGAAAGATAGTACAGAACCCGATACTGCTCATGATACCTCTATAACCCCGCCACACAGTAATTCATTGCAATTAAATAAGAAAATAATTTCAAGAAAAATATGCGATTAGATCTAGCTAATGACCGCGACGGTACTAAAACCAAAAAAAAAACGTAACATCTTCAAGATAATGTTTTCATTAAATGACCATCACCGTATATGTTTTCGACTTTATTTAACTGAAATAACTTTAAATTCTATATTAATGCCTTTTTAATGAGAACATCTAGTATTTCATTATGAAATACTGATGATATAAAACATTTTATTTTGCTACAACTTGCTGTAAGATCGGTCTCAAATGAATGTTACCAATCTAAATGCCTAACAGTTCCTTAATGGCATAGTTCCCCAGGGCGTTACTAAGGAATTGCATTTATAGTTTGGTGACGGTTACAAAAAGTAACCAGTTTAGAAACGTTAGCGTTTAGTTGGCAAAACAATGAAAAAGATTTTTAAAGGCATAGTTCAAAAATTAAAATTATTTCAATAAAACAAAGTTGAATTACATATCAGTCATAAGTTATCAATAAAAACATGAAAAGAAAATGATTTTCTTTTCTAAAACGTACGGACTCTCTTGGACAGAAATGTTAGGACTAGAACCACCAAAGATATTAAAGCTATTGCTTTAGATCTTTGGCGTGAAATACCCCTAACGATTTCCCCTGAAAATCTTCGACCTCATATAAACTGTTACCGACTGGTCTTACAATCCGACATTTGAGAAACTTTCGAGCAAATTTAGCATTAAAATTATTCTTAAAGTCACTTTGTTGGAAGTTGCGACGGTACACTTCCTGACCGGGTACGAATTTAACCTGCCGACAGCGCGTGTTATAAGTTTTCTCGTTTCGAGCGTAGGCCTTATGTAGATTTTCGCGTATCTTTTGCCGGATAAGTTCCATTCTTGCTTGTTTATGGATAACGTTCATTTCCGCGTCGTTTAAACTTTTGAGTTTACGCGCCAAACTATACACACTACCATGTCCAATCATATTCATGCCAAATAAGGCAAAATATGGCGTTATACCAATCGATGTCTGCACCGAAGATCGTAATGAAAACTCAATTTCTGACAATTTCTTACGGCTGCCAGAATCGATTGGTTCACGCGTTCTGACGCATTCGCTTGTGGTGAGTGTATAGCCGTGCGAATATGTTTTAACCCAAAGTTTTTTACCATATCCTCAAATTCCTTGCTCACAAACTGTTTTCCGTTGTCGGATACAATTGTTTCTGGAGTACCGAATTTATAAAAAACCTCCGAAATTAAAAATTTGATGACGTTTTTAGCGTTGGCCTTCGGTAAGGCTTTCAAGAAAACATATTTTGTGAGGTGGTCTAAAACGATAAAAATGTACACGTTTCCGTTTTTAGATCGCGGGTAAGGACCAAGAAAATCTATGAATATACGCTGGAATGGTCTTTCACTTCTTGTTTCGGCACCCATTGGTGACCTAAGCGTTATATTCGCAGGTTTAACTTTCTTACAAGTCTGGCAGTTTTTCACAAATTTCTAACATGCACTTTCTGATTTGGCCAATAAAAATATTCTTTTACTCTATACAGAGTCTTACCGACGCCTCCATGCGACGCTTGTGGAGAATCATGACATGCTTTAATGATGTCCTCTGTCAGATCTAACGGTACCCATAACTTCCACGCGAAATCTTCATTCGTAGCTATACCGTCGTAAGGCTTAGTACGTTTGTAAACAAAACCATCGACGACCTTTAAATCCGGCAATTGATCAGCATTTTTCTCGACCGTTTCCATCAGACTTAAATAATCTTCGGACCGAAAAGAAACTGAAGTTAGGTCAATGAGTTTAGGTACGTTTAACGAGATTTCATCCATATCATAGCGATAGAGGGTATCGGGTACTACATTTTGCTTCCCCTGCCTGTGTTCAATCGTAAAATCGTACGATTGCAGATGTAAACTCCATCTAGCTAAACGACCTGTCAAATCTTTATGACTCATGAGCCACTTCAGACTACTATGGTCCGTAATGACGGTAAAAGGCATTAACTCTATGTAGGGCCTAAACTTCTTAATCGCCAAGACTACAGCTAAACATTCTCGTTCAGTTACAGAATAGTTTTTCTGCGCTGACGTTAGTTTGTGTGAAAAGTAGGCTATTGGGTGCTCTCCATCGGAATCATCCTTCTGGAAAAGTACGGCACCAATACCTACGTCAGAAGGATCACACTGAACGAAGAAATGTTTGTTGAAGGCAGGATGATTAAGGAGTGGACTCGAAACTAGAGCTTCCTTGAGACGATCAAACGCGACCTCCGAAAACTTGAATTGTTTACCCTTCTTCAGCGTTTCAAAGATTGGGGCTGCAATGGTAGCATAGTCTGGTATAAATTTCCTATACCAGCCTGTTGCTCCCATGAAGCTCCGCACCTGTCTTGCTGTCTTAGGGTAAGCAAAACGAGTAATGGTTTCTACTTTGGACGGATCAGGTTTCAGTTTGCCACCTCCAACTATGTATCCTAGATATCTTAACTCCTTAAAACAAAATTTAGACTTCGCCACATTGATGGTCAGACCTGCGTTTGCTAAACAGATAGATACGCGTTTCAACAATTCCAGATGTGTCTCGAAATCTGGAGATACAATCAAAAGATCGTCCAGATAGACGAAAACCCTATCACGAAGTGCTGCGGGGATCACTTTATCCATTAGACGGCATAACCTTTGGGCAGCATTACACAACCCAAAAGGCATGACCGTAAAATGGTAAAGAGGTCGTCCTGGCACCGTGAATGCGGTTTTCTCCTTACTAGATGATTCTAGTGGTATCTGCCAGAACACGTCTTTTAGGTCGACACTAGAGATGTATATCGTGTCTCCCAAACGACTGAGCAAACCTTCGATGTGCGGCAATGGATAGGCATCCTTGACTGTCAGTGCATTGAGCTTACGTGCGTCCAGGCACAGCCGGTTTTTCTCGCCCCTGCGGACCAGAGTAACCGGATGACTCCATGGACTTTCACTAAGCTCAATCACACCAAGGTCAAGCATCCTATCGAGCTCCGCGTACATCAACTTTTGCACTGCCGGGGAGACAGGATAGTGACGATCTTTAACTGGAATTGCATCTCGAGTATCTATCGTATGCATTTCCAAATTTGTTTTTCCTAAGCCTTTTTTACTGAAGCAGGGTAACATTGATACGACGAAATCTAATCTTTGTCGCTGATCCGGGGTCAGCTTATGGGTCACGACATCTAGGGTACTATCAGCCTCTTCGCAGAGACTAACTCCATTGGTTGTAAGACTCTCGAGACTGGCAAACATTTTAAAAACCTTCATAAAATCGACCCCCAAGAAGAGCTCTCGATTCAGAGTAGGCACTAAATAGAATGTGATAACATTTACCGCCTCACGAAACCTAACTTCAGCCCTAACTCGACCGACTATGGGATGGACCGTTCCATCCGGTGTTTTTATTACCGTTCTGAACTCATTTATCGCGAGACCGGTTTTTGTGACAAACTCCATACAATTACGGCCGAGACAAGTTACCGTAGCCCCACTGTCAAGTAGACCTACGATATCTTGACCACCTATATTGATTTTTGTATAAAGTCGAGAATCTTCACCTTCGTAAAGCGAAGCTGACGCGATCTCGTTACGCAGTCTTTTCCTAATTCTGTATCGTTCGCGGGACTTTTTAATCTTATTTGATACTTTGCCGAATATTCTATTTTTGGCCTCATTATACTCTCGAATTCGAATATGTAGAGGTTTGAGTTCCCTAAGATCTCGTTACGCAGTCTTTTCCTAATTCTGTATCGTTCGCGGGACTTTTTAATCTTATTTGATACTTTGCCGAATATTCTATTTTTGGCCTCATTATACTCTCGAATTCGAATATGTAGAATATGGCTCAAACTCCGACCTATTCGAATTCTTTAAAACCCTTATTTCCGCTCTCACTTGTTGTTGCTGTTGTTGTAGACCTACTTCTACTGGGCCTACACATCGGTGGACCTCGCCTCCCCAGTTCGAGACGGGTTCCTGGGTCGGTTTCCCTGGCATTTTGGACATTTAGGGGCCACCACATTTTCCCTACCACACCTAAAACAAAATGTCCTAGTTATGGGTTCGGGACAATCCATAAAGCTATGGCCAACGACATTGCAATTCCAGCAAGTGTAATGACTGGTTGACCGAATACCATCTACCTCCAAGTCTATCAACGACTGCTCAGCTTCCACACAGTACAAATCGTTTACCCGTTGAGCTGACCGTTGATACATTTGTCTCTGGTTGGCTAGCAAGTTCTCAGCTCGCCTTACTTCTCTGCAGAATTCTGACAGAGTTTTCAACCTCACTGAGAACATCATCTGCGCCAGCGATGGTTTTAGATTGCCTCTCATGATCTCTACAATCTGCTCTTCAACATATGGATATTGCTGCTGATTTCGCAATTTTATCACAGCATTATAGAACTCCTCGAAGGTTTCTTGTGGCAGCTGCCGGCGATTTAAAATGCGCATTTGTATTTCATGTTCTTGCTCGAACCGACGATACTGTGCCAATAGAGCTCTCTCTAGTTCCTCCCAGGTGTTTATATGGACGATTTTTCGGTAGTCCCAGTACCAATCCAGGGCTGGACCTTCCAGCAGTAGATGGAAACTGCGTAGGATCTCGTTGTCTGTGCAGCTGTAATCTCTTCTCAGCGCTCCCACTCTAAAGATAAATTCCTGCACATTCATAGTTTTATTTGTGCCATTAAACTTCACACCCCATTTAGCCAATTTAAATTTGTCTAGTGGCTCAGGTTGTCTTCGCATAGACATTGCCAAGTTGTAGCTTTGTGGTTGTTGTGGCGGTGGTTGAGCTGCTGACCCAGACCAGGCGTCCTGTGGATACCTAGGCTGGGTGTTCTCATACCTTTGATACCCTTGGTATGGAGCTTGGGTTTGTGACGGCGGTAACTGTGGTGGCTGGACATACGTTGGAGCTGGTGGTCGTTGATATGGCAGAGGATTTTGCTGCTGCAGAAGTGACTGTTGATGTTGGTATTGCGTTACTGCTGGTGTTTGGCGTGTATATGCCTCAACCAACTGTGGTGCATGTTGCCCTATTGGTACGCAATTTGGTGCTGGTATCAGTGGTGGTGGCTGGGCATAACTTTGTTGCACATGTGGTACCTCTGGCTGCACATATGGTACCTCAGGATGCACATACCTCGATGTGTTAGCTTCCCGCAAGGTTCCTGATGCCTCAAGTGGTGGTAAATCATCATTTACTCGAGAAGTAGGCGTTTGTATTTGGTTCTGAGCGGACAGAGATAAAATGAGCTGTTTGACGTCATTGAGTGCCTTTTGTATCTTATCGTCCACTTCTTTCATCAGTTGTATTTGTTGCAAACCGACCGAAGCACTCAGAATATTTTGCACGTCTCTCACCTGTAGTGCCTGTTCCGCTCGTTGGTTACCTTCTCTCACTTCTCTGCGTATGTTCTGAGCTGTCTCACTCAAGAACGTCGGGGAAATCACAGTCTGATCTGCCTCAGAACTGATGGACAGATCATGTGATGCTTGTGTGCTGAGTACTGGGTTGGTCATACTGAATGCCGTGGTAGTAATCGTACTGACTGCAGGATTACTAACAGTAGCGATAGACTCGGTGGTAGGAGTATTGGTGGAACTAGTCGTAGCTATGGCGTTGTTGTGCTGTAACCGACTCGCACTACGTGTTACAACCATGAAATCGAAAACTTTAAATTATATCTGAATAATTTTTAGTGAAAAGGTTTTTAAAATATAATCAAATTTCGCACCAAATTCAAACACACAGAATCTTTTGCCGAAAAATAAAAAAAGGTATATTAAAAAAACAATTTTGCCTTTTCATGGAAGGAAAAGCTAAACTAAAATGAAAAAATTCAAAAAAAATAAAATTATCAAATAATAAAAAAATCAAAATAACTAAAAATTCAAGCAAAATAATTCAAGAAAAATATAAAAATCAAAATAATATGGAATAAAATCAAAACCAATAAAAAATTCAAATAAAAAATACGATAATTAAATAAAAATTCAAAATAGCAAAAAAAAATCAAATATTAATCAAATAAATATTAAATAAAAATCAATCAAAAAAAAAAAAATAGTGAATCAATGATATGCGGGCGGCTTTTTCGGGAAAATAAAGCTTGCAGGTAAGGATTTCACAATTTACATTGCTGATTTGTGTATAAATATGACCTAATCCTTTTCTTATCTGGTTTCAGGAGATGCAGTAATAAAAAAAGGAATTCAAAAGGATTTATATGCAAAATGGATTTGCACCGCGTGATTCTTAGGGTGCAGCTAAAAATTTGGATTATCACCCTAGCACAATTAGGACTACCCTAATCATCTTGCGGTGGACAAAAAGGTAATTATTAAAGCAAACTATTATCATTTATGGCTGGTATAGCTATCCTTCCCTCACAACTCGAGCAAATCTACCTTTGGTTAACTATTGATATAACTCTTATGAGAGCCTCAAGCTGTTAGGAAAGGATAGGCTGATGAATCCATAATGCTACATGACTATATTGCCCACACCATACGTCGCAACGCGAATTAGACTATATTGTCCAAATATTCGGGACTTACGTTGATGTGAACAATATTGGTCATGCACCATTAAGGATTCATACCTATGGAGATGTAAACAAAACTTAAAAAAAAAAACAAGTAAGAGTGCTATATTCGGCTATGCCGAATCTTATATACCCTTCACCTTTGTTGTGGATGCATTATTATTTTTTATAATTAGTATATATGTATGTACATTGCCCACTTTCAGCGTACAGCATCCTAAATTTATCAAGAACACAAAAAACCACAACAACGCCAAACGAAACAAAACACCAAAAGAAAAAAATACGCAAGCCAATGAAACCAACACACATCCAAACATACGTTTAATTGTATAAAAAACAACAACGCCAAAAGAAACAAAACACAAAAGAAAAACAAAATACGCAAAGCCTGCACATCCAAACATACGATTTGTTGCTTTTTTGTCAAAAAAAACAACACACAACCAAACAAACGTTTAGTTGTATAAAAAACAACAACAACGCCAAAAGAAACAAAACACAAAAAAAAACAAAATACGCAAAGCATGCACAACCAAGCATACGTTTTGTTGTTTTTTTGTCAAAGCATGCAATACATTGTGTTTTTTGATGAAATTTTCAGAGGTTGTCTCGGATTTTTGCTCATATCTCCGTTATTTATGGACGGATTTTGCTGATTTTAAATAGCAAAATTCTCGAAAGTATGTCTGACAGAATTGTTGAAGATTTGGATCCCGGAGATATCTGGGGCCTTCAGAAAATTGATTTCAACAGACAGACAGACAGACGGACAGACAGACAGACAGACAGACAGACAGACAGACAGACAGACAGACAGACGGACATGGCTTAATCGACTCCGCTATCTATAAGGATCCAGAATATATGTATATACTTTATAGGGTCGGAAATGAAAAATGTAGAAATTACAAACGGAATGACAAACTTATATATACCCTTCTCACGAAGCTGAAGGGTATAATAATCTCTCAAGTTATTTGCCCCACTGCGTCGCTACAGCTTAGGGACTCTTGGTATTAACCTAACTGGTCTTACGCAGGGGAGACAAACAAATTTCGAACAAAATGATAAAGTTAAAATAATCAGGCTATTGTCTTACTTCGGGCCCCACGTTGGGCGCCATTTATGTAGTGGTGTGGTGGTCAGCTGTTTGTTTAAAAGAAGACAAACAGAAAACAAAATAAACAAAAAGGGACTGAGTGGCCAGATTGCTAGCGGCGCTGGTATGCCCGCGTATTGCGCGACTAAAGCTCGCCGGATGGGGTGGTTCTTGCCGGCAATCTGGACCACGGACACACACTGACACAAAATTCATACCAGCATTTGGGGTATTTAATAGAAAAAAGGGCCAAAAGTAGTCCTGCATCTCCCTACGGTCATACCTATACACAAATTATGACCCTCCCTCTCGAGGATTCATCCCTCTCGAGGATTGTTAAAATCTTTTAAGATTTTAACAAACTTTAGTTTTTAAATTTTGTGTTTCAAGTTCCATTTAAGTTTTTTTTTTTCTATTTCAAGTTTTCCCTTTTATTTCAGGTTCACGATATATAGCTAGCTGGACTGATCTCCCAAGGATGGAAGTTTATCGACGACAGGTGGTTGCAGGATGGTTTTCTGTCCGTCCGTTTTATAGTTTGTTCGGGTATTTCAGGTGAGTAACAAAAAAAATATATTATAATTACCTTTTAAATAATTTGTTATTTTTTTTTCTCTGTATATACTGGTTTCCGGCAACCTATGAGTTCATATCTACCGCGGGATTATTCTTAACTAGGCCTGAGCTCAATCCTATCTTTCTCGCGCACGCTTGGACCAATTTCATCCAGCGGACTGGCTTCGAGCAACTAACGTAAGGTATGCCTATAAACGAATATATAGCTAGATATATATTTCCCCTTTTTTTTTGTTTACTAAATTTTTTTTATTTTTTTTTTTTATATATAGAAATTATCTAAAAGGACAGGTTCTGTTCGTCCTGTCGTTCGGGTAAGAGGTACACTTACTAGGTCGAAAACCTTAATACCTGGGCACCACAGGACTGATGGTGCGGATCTGCCAAAGTAGTCCCACGATGGATGGAACTGGCGATGGCGTGGCTCAGCGTTGGCTGATTTAGTTTTAAGTTTCTGTTTTATTTAGCTTTAAGTTTAACTTTATTTAGTTTTAAGTTTTATTTTAAGTTTTGTTTTAAATTTGTAAGTTATTAAATGAATAAAAAAAAATATTCAATTTAAATTCAGATATTGCTTTTGCTGACGGCCACGGGCTCCACCTTCTTCTTAGGCAGGAAAAAATGAAAAAGGACAGCATTTTAGCTTTTAGGGACCGAGAAACCTCGGTTGCCAATATGGTTCCCAATATATTCTTTTAATTTCAGCCATTTGCAGTGTAGTTCTTTGTTTTTGTTTATATTTTCCAGCTGTCAAATTGTTTACATCCCCGCGTTGCCAACTTTCTTTTCGTATTCTTCTTTTTAAATTTTGCCCTACTACAGGGTGCACACGACATATTTGAAAGTTAAGGATCAACATACAGGAATAAATATTCTTATTTTCGCATTTGAACGTGTGTTATATTCATACAATTTTGTTTGTCTATTCGGCATAGCCAAATGTAACATTCTAAGTAGTTTTTTGTGTCAAACGTATGTATTTTTTAAATTAAAAATGTTAGCCATTTTTTAACCACTTTTTAGCCCTTTTTTAGCCTTTTTTTCTAAGTATTTAGCCCTTTTTGTTCACCATGAATTGGCAACACTGAACCATACTATAGTGATTACATCGAAAAATGTTAATCTTCAAAGTATTATAGCAAATAGTATTGAAAAAGTAGATTTAAATATCATATTCAATGTTTTTTTGCTGGACTTAGCATGTTTTCTTATTATTATTTTTTTTGTGGAGTTAGCACTTTTGCGTAGCACTGAAAATCACCAGTTAGAAACAAAATAACAATATTTTTTATTTCAAAATATGTATCTTATGTTTTACTATCTTTCTGCATCAAAATCTTAATTTCAATCAAAAGTGGACTTGTTACGTTTGCGTACTAAGCTAGCGAAATTCATTATATACTATAGAAAAAGTTACATATATTTTCTCTTAACCGTTTAAGTATTTCTTTTAAAAGATTTTTAAGTACAAAAAACTATTTTCTTGAAAAGTTTCTACATCATATTCCTCCATTTTTATATTTTGTAATTCCATTTCAAATTCTGTGCCAAAATCGATAGATTTCGGATTCCAAAGAATCCTTCATTTTTAATGAGCATATTAAATTATCAATATTTCCATTATTATTTAAAAATGACAACTTGACATTTTAGAAGAAAAATTAAATATTGTTGAAACTATTTGATCATGTATGCTACCTGCATCTATATGATCAGATTATAAATGATTCATTTATTCCAATGACTATTGGGTTAATAAATATCAAAGAAATTATTTTAAGAAAAACAAATAATTTGTTAAAAAATAGCCAAGCAAATCGCCAACTAGTCTGTCAATCGCCAAAAAATCGCCATTTCACCAATTGGAAATTTTGGTCGCCAAAGGCAATGAAAAATCGCCACGTTTGGCGAGAAATCGCCACATCTGACAGCCCTGGTTATGTGTTCAACCCCGCTCTCAGAAAACTTTATTTTTTCTTTTTTTCTCAAATACTGGAGTATTTTCACTATTGAATTTAATAGTGAAGTGTTATGCAGAGTGTGCCAATCGGCCACTTGCAATGACATCCCCGTGTTAAATTCACCAGTCAATAACGTTGCGAGTGGGTTGAAAATTCACTAGTAGTAGTTCTTAGTGGCCAACTAATTCGACGTAGCGGAACTAGTGCAATGAAATACAAAAACTAAAAAAGTGAATAGAAAATATACATTCGGTTTCAATAAACAATTTGACAATAGATAAAAACAATCAGGGCCAAATTCATTTCATACTACAAGCTAATTGGGAGCCTAGTTTTCGCCGCAAGTTTAGCCTAAAACATTAAAAAATTAAATATAATCAGTTTAAACTATTATTTTTGTCTTTAAAATGTTGTAATATGATCTAAATATTTTCACATAGTAACATTTTATTGTTTTCTTCTATTCAAATCATATTGAAAAAAAGTTTTAAGGGTTTTTGTGTTTTCAGTCGTTTCAGTTTAAAGCGAAAATGTTTATTTATAAAATATTTCCGCCACATATATGGAAATATTTCGCCGCATATAGTCATTGAGTAGAAAAATGTGAAAAAAAACTATGAAGTTGATTTGGGTGTACAAAATAAAAAATTGTATTGAAATGTGTGAATAAAAAATTTTAGTGCAATAAAATAGAAGTTTTTTATACCCTTGTTGATGCAGCTAAGTAGATGATTTGTCTGCTGTAGCTGGACTAGGACTATTGCGGACATTAAAAAAAATTGTTAAATCGGTCCAGGCGTCCTGCGATTTTAGATATATCAGCCGTTTTTCGATATTAGATAAATCGAAAAAAGTGGACGTAAAAGTGCGCGTGGTCAATTTTTTACTTCGTAAAAACCTAAGTTGGACTATGACCAACATTTTAAAAACAAATTTGTCTAAATCGGTCCGGTGGCAGGCCTTCTCTTATCTAATAGAATTGAGTATTCGAGTCCTTGTGTATGCAAACAAGTAAGAGTGCTATATTCGGCTATGCCGAATCTTATATACCCTTCACCTTTGTTGTGGATGCATTATTATTTTTTATAATTAGTATATGGGGCATTTCACGTCAAGTGAACCAACTTTTGAAATCGATGAATCCGATCGCTATGAAATTTGCACCAATGTTAGTTCTATTGGATAGTAATTCGGACACCATTTTTCAACAAGATCGGTCAAGAACTCTCTGAGTTATAGGAGGTCAAAATTTGACATTTTGGCCAAACAGGTGTTTTTTTTTATCCATATAACTTATTACCTATTGTTCTTAGCAAAATGTGTCCCAAATAGTTTAGATAGCTATTTATGCAATCTTTCGAAAAAAAAAATTAAAAAAATTTAATAAAATATTTTTGATTATTTTTTTTTAAATCAAAAATATTTTTGACTTTTTTTTTCAAAATGGGCCCTTTTTATTTTATTATTTTATTAAAATAGACTTTTTTTATTAATTTTTTTTTCTCAAAAGAAAGCTTAGGTCTTTTCCTTTAAAACCTTTTTGGTCGCTTAGTGGGATGCGAGTGGGATATCTATCAAAATAAATGTTTTGTAACTCAAGACAAATGTTTTTAAATCGATTTTTTTCATATTTGTGTGTAAGTGTTTCTAAAACCTTAAAAATAAAAACCACAACAACTGACCGATAATAGCCACTGGAGGGGTGCAATATGAGGCCGACCGCTATTAATTTTCCACCCCCAAAATTTGTCTGAGTTTTGTATCTTGCGGCTTTTTTAGTCAATCCTAGAGGTAGTTTTCAGCGCACGTGATTTTCATTGTTAAAATATCAGGTGCCCCAGAAACAAATTTTTGGAATCAAGTGGAAATATTTTATGGCCCTTCTCCGAAGTACCAGTTTATTTATTATTTTATGACATTTGACTTTAAGAAGTGGGTGGAGAGGTAGAAGTTGACAGGTAGGTTATTTATATGGTGGTTTATTTTTATTATTATTTGTAACATTTGGTTAAACTAGGTACTTTAGTATGTAAGCCCTTCTTGACCCTAATAAAAGATTTTAGACTCATTCATTAAAACGTACTACCTATATGATCTTAAAAAACTATTTATTGTCATTCTGAAGACATACGGAAATCAGTTTTTTAAAAACAGCGTTAAAGTTAAGACGTGTGTTATTTACATAAATACTTACAAAATTCAAAATGTCTACGACTTCTAAAAAGGCTAAGGTTGAAAATGAAATTTATTCGTCTTTTTGTTTTAATCCCTTTAACAAAATGAAGCACAGATCATCAGATATGCGAAATATTTCCGACGGCTTATTAAAAAAATTCCCTACGCTGTCAAAACGATTGAAAATTTGAGGATCATGCAGGAAAGAGCTCGGAAAGTTGAACGAATTACCGAATTTGAATAGTAATGAGCCTTGCGTTGAAGTTATTCCAGATGAAGACAAAAGTAATTCCGAGAATGAAGACAGAACTGTTGATGATGATGGTTATTCTAACTTTTCAAATTCAACGAATGAGTGTCGAAACCAATACCATAAGGATGCAGTAGAAGTTCTTGAACAAATAAAAGAGAAATACAAAACGTCACAGAGTGAAGCTGAAAGAATTCAACTTCTCACGCTTGCTCCAAGAACATGGAGGTCTGCAAAAACAATGACTGAGTTTGGAACGTCTCAATGAAAAGAAAGAATTGCTAAACAATTGGTTGCTGAGCATGGGATTCTCACACTCCCAAACAAAAAGAAGGGAAAAACTTTGGAGTGCGATACTAAATCTCTAATAACTCAGTTTTATCAGCGAGATGATATGAGTCGCCTGATGCCAGGGATGAAAGACTGGATGTCTGTACGAATCGATGGCAAGAAAGTTCAAATGCAGAAGAGAATGGTTCTCTGTAACCTGAATGAATTATTCGCAACATTTCAATCTGAATACGAGGATGTCAAAATTGGATTCACAAAATTTACACAACTGAGGCCAAAACATTGCGTTTTGGCAGGAAGCAGCGGAACTCACACAGTATGTGTTTGTATTTACCATGAAAATGTTAAATTGATGTTGAAGGAAATCAACTTAAATTACTTAAAAGATGATTCATCAGAAGATTTACACCATTACCGCGATTGCCTTAAATTGACTATGTGCCCTAATGCTACAACTTCTTGCCACTTAGGTGAATGTTCGAATTGCCCGGAAACCACATCCATCAAAGAAAATTTAATCAACTCTTTTGATCGAGAATGTATTGAGGAGTTAAAATTTGAATCTTGGCTTCAGACTGAAAGATGCACACTGAAAACCATAATTTTAAATGTTGATGATTTTGTGGAAGAACTATGTAGAGGATTGCTAAATTTGAGAACCCATGACTTTTTAGTCAAAGAGCAGTGGTCATTCTTCAAGGACTTTAAAACACATTTGAAGTCTGGTGAATTCATTATTTCATTTGATTTCGCAGAGAACTATAAATATGTTCTTCAGGATTCCATACAAGCATTCCACTTTAATAACGACCAATCAACTATATTCACAGTAGTTATTTACTACATGAAAGAAGAAAACCTGGAACACAAAAGTATGGCAATCATATCCGACGATTTAAAACATGACACCGTTGCAGTTTATGAGTACCAGAAGATAATACTAAATTATCTAAAATCAAAATTTACAGTAGAAAAGGTATACTACGTTTCGGACGGAGCTCGTCAACATTTTAAAAACAAAAGTAGCTTCGCAAATCTTACAGCTCATGAAAAAGATTTTGGAATGCCAGCTGAGTTGCATTTTCATCCTCCTGCTCATGGTAAAGGAGCATGTGATGGTATTGGAGCAAACCTCAAAAGAAATGCAGCGAAGTATAGCCTCCAGTGCTCTCATCAAGATCGCATCTTAGATGCGACTGCTTTATTCCATTGGGCAAAGAATTATTGTAAAGAAACTAAAATAGTTTTTAGTAGCAAAGAGGATCATGAGGAAACATTGAAAACACTAAAGAGCAGATTCGATGCTGCGGTAACAATCGATGGCACTGCTCAATACCATGCTTTCATACCGCTTGTCGATGGAATACTCAAATTAAAAAAGTTTTCTGCATCTACTCAATGCGATTTCTTTCCAAAGCCAAAAAAGAAGCCAGCAGCGAAATCAGTAGCTGAATCTAATAACGCCAAGAAAGGATTGACAAAAAAAAAGCAGCTAATAAAGGTGACAAATAAGGAGGATAAAAGTATGGATATTTGAAAATTTAAAAACTTCATAAATTAAGTGTAAAAATAGTTATTATATAAATTGATCTATTGTGATTAAGATTAAATTTTACTAAATTATTCATCTTTTTATTATTATTATTATTATATATTAAATTAATTATTATTACAAATAAATAACAAAATTAAATTATTCAACATTTCCATAGAAAAAAAGTGATTTTTATTCCTGAGGTTAACATATTATGGGTATTACAGTATCGAGGCTATGAAATTTTAGTTGGGTATGTTACATACCATCGGAAAGGTTAATGTGTCTAGTTTCTCTGCGTAAGTTTAATTTTTAAGGTTTACACACAAATATGAAAAAAATTAAAATAGTGCAAATTTAAAAACCTTTGTCTTGAGTTACAAAACATTTATTTTGATAGATATCCCACTCGCATCCCACTAAGCGACCATATAGGTCGCTTAGGAAAAGACCTAAGCTTTCTTAAAAAAAATAAAAAAAAAAAATAAAAAGGGCCCATTTTGAAAAAAAAAGTCAAAAATATTTTTGATTTAAAAAAAAATAATCAAAAATATTTTATTAAATTTTTTTAATTTTTTTTTCGAAAGATTGCATAAATAGCTATCTAAACTATTTGGGACACATTTTGCTAAGAACAATAGGTAATAAGTTATATGGATAAAAAAAACACCTGTTTGGCCAAAATGTCAAATTTTGACCTCCTATAACTCAGAGAGTTCTTGACCGATCTTGTTGAAAAATGGTGTCCGAATTACTATCCAATAGAACTAACATTGGTTGGTTCACTTGACGTGAAATGCCCCATGTATATAAGTGATGTTATTAACCGCGTACGTAAGTGTTGCAAAATATTTCATAAATCGAATGATAAAGACAAACATTGCAAACTAACGTTTTGTTTGCAAGTAAAGCATGGAGTTCGTCTTATACATGATTTTGACCATAGTTGAATATCTTTGTCTAACATGGTAATAAACTTGTTGCGTATTTGTAAATGCGTCAATCATGCACTGCCTGACTTCAAGTTAGCCACGTTCAATGACAATGACATGAAACTTTGGACAGATTCCCTTTATTGTGTAATTCCCCAAGACCACTTTATTAAACAAAGATTCGGCAAAGTTGATAGAGCTTGATGTATAATACAATTTGTTATAAATAATTTAGAAATAGTGAATAATTAATTTACTAAAGAATTAGTTACTCAATTTAAACCCCGAATTAATAAACGACATAAAAAAGTTCTTAATGCGTTTATATTGTATAAAGCATAGCTCCAAAACGGACACTAAAGGGTTTGCTAGTCAATTTTTTGTAGATTGTTCGGGAGTTAAGGTCCAACTATAATATGCATAAACTAGCTTAAGTCAGCTTAAGCAACTGTGCGAATACATATAAAATGTATGTGACAAACTATAATGTACTTAAGAGAGTTTCGTCAAATTTTATTTGCTTAAGCAAAGTGCGAAGCTGGTCGCACATTCCGTACGGAATCAGCTGTTTGTTTATTTTATACAAAGAAAATAGAGAAATAAATGAAAAGGATGAAGAAAATTAATTTATTTTGATAAAATAATAAGAAATACGTATTTTTTTAATTGCATGTTGCACATAAATGTGCAAATGGAGCTAAATTGCTTTGAATGCACGTAAGTACATTATGGTCATCTAAAAGTTTCTTCGGATTTCCTTAAGCATTTGACAGACTTTTCGTTCGGTTATGACATTACCTTAAGCTAGCTTATGCATATTATAGTTCGGCCTTTAATCTGATCAGAATATTTCTGTTAAAATTTAATGATGGACTTTGTGTTTTTTAACATTATCAATACTTGAATTCTTAACTTTAACGTTATTTTTTGTTTTTCTTTAACAATAAAATGTTAAACAAGTAAGAATGCTATATTCGGCTATGCCCTTCACTTCACCTTTGTTGTGGATGCATTATTATTTTTTATAATTAGTATATACGTATGTATGTACATTGCCCACTTTCAGCGTACAGCATCCTAAATTTATCAAGAACACAAAAAACAACAACGCCAAACGAAACAAAACACCAAAAAAAAAACAAGTAAGAGTGCTATATTCGGCTGTGCCGAAACTTATATACCCTTCACCAAATTATACTTCAAACTTTTAAATATTTTTAGGTAAACAAAATTTAATTGTTTTAAAGTTTTTTTTTCATTTTTTGAAAAAAAAAATTTTTCGATTGTTATTTTAATTTTTTTTTTGTAAATTTTAATTTTTTTTTAAATTTTAATTTTTTTTTTTTTAAATTTCAAATGTCTTTGAAATATCTATCATTAGATATCCATATTGTCTATATTAATGTCTTAGTAATCCAGATATAGGTAAAAAATATGTCAAAAATCGAGGTTGTCTCGGTTTTTTCCTCATATCTCAGCCATTTGTGGACCGATTTTGCTGATTTTAAATAGCAAAATTCTCGAAAGCATGTCTGACAGAATTATTGAAGATTTGGATCCCGAAGATATCTGGGGTCTTCAGAAAATTGATTTCAACAGACAGACGGACATGGCTTAATCGACTCCGCTATCTATAAGGATCCAGAATATATATACTTT
Source organism: Calliphora vicina (assembly GCF_958450345.1). Classification (NCBI taxonomy): domain Eukaryota; kingdom Metazoa; phylum Arthropoda; class Insecta; order Diptera; family Calliphoridae; genus Calliphora; species Calliphora vicina. Next base: position 50,579,297 of record NC_088784.1, read on the forward strand.
ATAGGGTTGGAAATGAAAAATGTAGAAATTACAAACGGAATGACAAACTTATATTTACCCTTCTCACGAAGGTGAAGGGTATAAAAACCGAAACCAAAACTTCATTCTTTACTTTTTAAAAAAAAATTAAATTATTCGAATAATTCGATTAATTTTAAACGTGTGATCGAATTATTCGAACAAGTTAAAATCTCTTATTCGAATTATTCTATTTATTCGAACAAGAGAAAAATCGAATAATTCGAATACCCTAGTAATTACTCAAAGCGTATACGTTATTTTGTTTAAGAAAATCATATACTTGATGATATTTTAGTTTAAATTTTGGTTATAACTTGGTTATTTTTGATAGTAAAATTTTGTACACATATGTAATATGATGTAGTGAATCGTAATCAATAATAAAATCAATTTCGAATTTTATGATGATACGTTGTTTTGCATTTTAGGTGACGATATATAGATTAAACGTTTATGAATACAGTTAAGTTATTATGAATTAGACCGTAAATAAATAAAAAGTTGTTACAATTTTAAACTACTAAACGGCTTTTAATTGCAATCAAAAGTATCCGGTTTATTAAAGGAAATAAACTACGCTTTCAAAAGGTAATAAATAACGTAACAATATTTACATTTTTTATTAAAATAGCGATAAGTTTCTCTATATTTTTTATGGCATTTTATTTATTTTACCTGTGCACTATTCCACAAAACACCTTTTCACTTTGCACTTTTTGGTCAATTTACAAAACTTTATGTTCCTCAAACTATAAAATTTGATAAGTAATAAGTTGAAATTGATAAGTGTAATTTGCAAAGTTTTTGCAATTTTTATATTCTCTTTGCAATTTCTGTTCCACGTACGTTCAAAGTGCAAAGTTAATATTAAAAGTGTAATTTGCAAAGATTTTGCAAATAATTATGCTGTTTCGTTCCACAAAAACTGTAAATTTTATTTTTGCAAAGCAAATTTTGATAAGTTTGTCAAAAATTAGCTATGTAAACGATCGCTTTACAAATTCATATTGTTATAAAGCTTTAAAAACGTTAACACGTGAATTTTTGTTCAACGATAGTGAAGACGCGGTTATAACAAGAAATTATAGAGACCGAATTAATTTTTCATGACTACAAAACTTTAATTTGAAAAAAAAAATAAAAATGAAAAAAAAAATTGGAAAAATATTAAAAAATTAATTTTGAAAAATTTTTGGAATAAAATATCACTAAAAATTTTTAGCATAAAATATTTGTCAGCAAAATAATTAAAAACATTATGAAATGAAAACTAAAAAAAAAAATTTGTTTACCTAAAAATATTTAAAATTTTTATTTCAAAGTATAATTTGGTGAAGGGTATATACAGGTATAGCAAAGCAGAGTGAAATGTATTAAGACAGAAATGCTTTGTAGAACACTTTGCACAGAGAGTGCAAAGACTTTACAAAGAGTGCAACGACTTTGCAAAAATTTATTGCAAAGTGAGATTTGCAAAAAATATTGTGGCACAGAAACACTTATCACTTTGCCAAAAAATTAAATTTGGTAAGTGCAAAGTAGTTTGTGGAATAGGGCCCTGCTTATATTTATGAGTCTAATATACGTATATTAGAAGTATAATATATTAGCCTATTTTGACATGTTTAAGAACTTTTTAATCGGTATAGCATAGTGTTTATGACCATTCAATAAGTTATTTTTGTCATAATATTCCTGCCAATTTTTTAAATTAATTTTACTAACTTTCAACAGCAAACATTTTAGATCAATAGATTAAATATATAAGTTAATTTTTGTCATAATATTCCTGCCAATTTTTTTTAACCAATCAATAGAGTAAATAGAGTAAATATTAGGGTATTCAATCGATTAACCGTTAATCGGTTAACCGATTAATTTTGGACGGTTAACTGTTCGAATAATTTAAAATTGCCGATTTTCAAATAACAAATAAACCGATTAATTTTTGTCGATTAACCGATTAACCGAAATTCCTTTTTTTTTGCATTTTAAAATTTTTTTTGTATTTATTTTTCCCTTTCAATTCAAATACAAATTTCAAATTAAAATTAGATATTTTTGAACATCTAATAAACATGATTAGTGAGTTTGTATAACAACTGACATATTTAATTTAAATGTCTTTGAAACTTTGTTTGTATTTACATGTATAGACAATTTTTTTTTGAAATTAGTCTTTTATCATAACTAAACGAAACTATTAAATTAATCAAAATCTAAAACAATCCAAAAAGGAATATTTTTAATCATGCTTTTGATTTCTGAAACATATAAAATCAGCGAGAGAGTTTATTTCCAAGAAAAGTTTTATTAAATCTAAAGAAAAAAAATCGTTTAAATTATATTATTTTTATAAAATATTATTTCAGAAGATCTCACTAAAACCCTAAAAACTCACACATCGCTCATTTGCTGCAACAACGTCATAATTAAAAAAAAGTCGTTTCGAGAAAAACGTCTTTGAATGTTTTATGATATTTTATTTCTTAAATAAATTTTCAACAAATCATGCGATTTCAAAAATATAAATAGTAGATGTTAATATCTTTCTACTCTTTATTTAACCCAAATTTTTACTTATCAATTATACGAGAAAACATTAATTTTAATTTTGAAAACTGATAAAAATATATGAAAGATTATATTTTGTATTACTCAGTTCAAAAAACACGGATTTTGAGTTATGGCGTTGTTGCAAATAGGCGATATGTTTACAAAAATGATCTCAAATGCCATATTTGGTGTTTTTTATGTTTTTGTACACAAAATTCGTTGTTGTATTTTCAATTTAAAATTAAAATAGAAATTATTCGGTTAATCGAATAATTTTAAATTAACCGATTATTAACCGAATAAATCTAAACCTCGATTAATTATTTGCTCGATTAACTGATTAAACCAGAAACCCGATTAATTGAATACCCTAGTAAATATATAAATTTTGATTTAGCCATAAAAACGGCTAAAAAAAGCTAATGGCAAAATTATTTTTTACTGGCTAAATTGGCAACACTGCTTGTGGTGAATACGAAAAATGTTGAGCCAATTGGTTAATGTTAACCAATTATAAAGGGCGTGTGTGAAATGATAGTAAAGTACTGCTCTAAAAAATATATCCCTATGGGGAACAATTTTCATATTTCTGCTTTGTGAAGATAACTTTTTTGCTCCCTACTAAAATGCTAAAACATTTTTTTTGTCAAAATATAATTGAATATAATACATACATGTATCTTAATTTTTTTACTTTTCTATTTATGACCAATGATGTTGACAAATTTATAAAAACGTTGGGTAAAGAATAAAAATTAAATAAATCATGAATGGAGACAACAAAATAACAAAAATGCATTTGAGGTTGTCAGCAATGTCATTTAAAAAAATTGTTAACTACATTCCAAAAAAACATCACGGTTGGTCTGTGGAGTATGAAGTGACGTGTTTTCTTTACTGGATGGCATGCGGATGTAGTTATCGAGTGGTTGCAAGTTTTTTGGGTTTGAGCCGATATACTGCCCGAAGCATTGTACAAAAAATGCTGAACGAGGTGCTTGCCATGCGTATGCTCATAAATCATGGAAATGCGGAGGACTATGAAAGACACGGTATCAAATTCTGCGGAAAGACGAGATCGAATGCTTTTAGACATTTTGTTGGTGCCATAGACGGTACACACATTCGAATAAAATGTCCTGTAAAAAAGCATGATGAATACATCAACCATAAAAAGTTTTATTCTATTCAAGCACAAGCAGTTGTTGATAGTGAATATAAATTTACGGATGTTTTTGTTGGATATCCTGGATCGGTACATGACACAAGGGTATTCGTCAATAGCCCACTATATGCAAAGGGAGATTATCCACCACAAGGTTGGCTTTTGTTCGGTGATAAGGGTTATCCATGCCAAACATCTCCAGTGGCTGTTATCACCCCATTTAAGGATCCTTTGACAGAAAACCAGGCAAAATAATTGTAGAATCTACATTTGGCATCTTAAAAAATCGATGGAGAAATATTTTTAATAGATATCTTGAATTAAAACTTGAAAATTGCATAAAAACCGTATTCGCAGCCTTATACTCCATAACATTTGTATGCTTCAAAATGATTTTGACCCGTCCACCTTAATAAATGAAGAAACGCCTTTACAAGTTGACCTTTCCGAAATTCATAGGGAAATAAATGACTCCGAGAGTGGCATAAGGAAAAGGAATGAAATTTTTAATGAGTTCCTTCAAAACCTATAAATTTGTAAAAATATATAAGTACGTATGTATGTATTTCGTTAAATAAATTATTGTCATATCATTTATTTGATTGCATTTTTAATTAACATTTTTAAATAATAAAAAAACAACAGTACATGAGATTAAGTTATTAAATAATATTCAATAAATGTAATTCACTAAGGGCCATTATTAAAACTTGCCGTTATAGTTAAAGGTAACTTTAAGCAATAGAAAAAGGTACCCTTAAATGTAACTTTAACTATAACGGTAAGTTGTAATAATGGCCCTAAGAGAAATAATAATAAAATAAAAGGCATTGCAGGTTAGAACACAAAATATACATTTTTTGTTAGTTCGAGTCCGAGTCCGATATGTGGGTAATCGGTTTGTACCATTTGACCAAATACAGCTAAAAGCGACGATATCTTTTTTTAAGCGTAAAAACTCATTCCGTACTTTCAACGTACCTGATGATGTCGAAGTTGACGGTGATGAGCTTTCAAGTATAGTGAAAGCAGATGACGAACTCTCAGCTTCAGTACAAGATCGGGAAACATTGCTGTTACACTGCATCGACAAAACCCCATCGCAACTATCAATTAAAAACGGCGGGTGATAATTATCCTTTTTAGCCGCATATGCATGGATTTTATCAAAGAAGTCCCGCTCCTTAGCTTCTTCAGTCATTGCCTCTTCTCCAATTCCTTCACCGGAAAGCCGATGACGAACTCTCATCTTCAGTACAAGATCGGGAAACATTGCTGTTACACTGCATCGACAAAACCCCATCGCAACTATCAATTAAAAACGGCGGGTGATAATTATCCTTTTTAGCCGCATATGCATGGATTTTATCAAAGAAGTCCCACTCCTTAGCTTCTTCAGCCATTGCCTCTTCTCCAGTTCCTTCACCGGACCGATATTTAAAAAAAAACTTTTGTATTTTTTTATTAACGCTTTCCATTGGGTCTTACATGACGTTGCATCTTTTTCCTGCGTAAGATTACCTTGAAGTTCTGCTGCGATTTTTCTGAAAGTAGTGAATTTAACATTAAATGCAATATTATTTTTTAATGCACCTACTTCCAGCCTTCATTGCTGTTTGCGTTCTTCCCAGTGAACCAAATATCTCTTTCAATGCGTTTATCCACCAATTTATGACGCTCTGAATTGCTCCCTAAAAAATGCTAAAAACTTGTTTTTCTCCAAATATAATTAAACATAATACTTACATGTAACATAATTTTTTTTTAATTTTTTTGCAGGTGGATCGCTTTCCATTTTTTTAATTAAAAGTTATTTCAATTGATTATAATTTTTCAATTTAAACTTTGAATTTGCTGCTTGCCAGAAATGTTAAATCAAATGTCAAAGATTCTACTAGCCCCTAGGGCTAGTGAAATTTTATTCACCTCAGAACTGTCAAAATTTTACTTACTACAGTACTTTGCTACCGTTTCACACACGCCCAAATGTTGAAATAGCCCGTAAGATTGGAATTATAACATTTGTTTGCAGGTGTCTTGCTTTCCATTTTTTTGTTTACAAATTATTTTAATTTTTCAATTTAAACTTATAATTTGCTGCTTATCAGAAATGTTAAATCAAATGTGAAAAATTCTACTAGACCAGTAGAAAATTTTAGGAAAATTTTATTCACCTCAAATTTTATTCACCAAATTTTTCTTACTACAATACTTTGCTATAGTACTTTGCTACCGTTTCACCCTAAGTATGTATATAAATTGTTAAATGTCATGCGTTATAATATTAATAGAGGAAAAACTCTGTTGAAATCATATCTAATTCTCATTATATATAAGATTCGGCTTCTTATCGATCTATTTTTTTGTTTTTAGATATGGCGAGCGTACGTAGGGACGACATTTTTGTAAAGTAAAATTTGGCTTACTTAAACGGACATAGTCCCCGCCACACCTATCACCTTGATCCAAGGATCCCGTGAAATCCTCATTGTAACTAGCATATCCCCCTATTTGCTTTTCGTATTTTAATGTTTGAAACAATTTATGTCACATTCTATTCTATTCTACTTTTCCATCAACCCAATCATGAATAAAAAATACTTTGGAGTTTTTTCCTTTTCCCATTTTTAACACTGAATTCATGATTGGGCTGTATATATTTTTTATACTTCATCAAAATTTTTGAGTTTTTAGATAGAAATCCCTATTATTAAATATCTTAAGCAACTTCTTGTTACAAATTTGCACATTACACAAAACTTAAGCTATTTTCTTAGAAAGTATGTACATATTTTAATTTTCAAAAATTTAATTTATCATACTATGTACAAATATACTTTTGACTTTATTTGTTTTTCGTTCTCCAATGCTCAAAACATGTAAATTCTATTAAAATTAAAGAATTTTAGTCTACGCGAAAATTTCACAATTCTCCAATATCAGGAAAAAGCAATAATGAAAAATAAAGTGTTTATATATATTTTTTAAACTTTATCGAAATTTGGAAATTTTTCAGTTTTCAGAAGGAAAAAACTTGTTATTAAATACCTGAAATATATTAAATTTATGGCCAGTTTTTGACTTCGTATTTAAATACTTATTTAGTTAATTTTTACTTAAAATTAATTGGTATTTAAATACAGTTTGAGTTTTTCAGTGTTATATAATTTTTCTTATTTAAATAAGATAAAAGTATGGTAGCATTACTAAATATCAAAAATTTATCGATAGTTTTGCATAAAACCAGCTGTGCAACCAAAACAAAAATTGACACATTTTGCCCAATAAGAAGAAAAAGGTTATTAAACAACCTAGATGCTGTAAAAAAATACAGCACTACAATAGAGTGAAAAAAACTGACAACAAAAGTCAGTTGTAAAAAACATATGGTAGTTTATGAAACTAAAATAGAATTTATATGGCCAACGTTGGCCATTTAAGTATCATTTAAAAAAGCACTGAAAAACTCATTTTCGTATTTAAATAGAAGTTAAATATATTTCATATTTAAATACGAAGTCAAAAATTGGCCCTTCTTAGTGAATTAAACGACATACTATCATACACTACACAAAATTTAAGCTATTTTTCAAGAAAGCTATGTGTTTTGATTTTCAAAACTATTATTGGTCTTACTACACATTACTTTAGCTGCGTTCGAACAAATTATTTTTAAAATTATTATTATTTCTTAAATGAATTTTTATAGTCTTTACTATAATAAAAACAAAGATTCTTTCAATTCCAATAAAGTTCTTTTATTTTAGCTTGTTTACTGTGCAAGAATGAACAAGAATGTATCAAGCGTTAATTTTAAACAAGTGTCAAATCAATTGTAATCAGCATTGTTTTTTCACGTATTAAGCTGTCACAATGTAAAAGTGTCGTATTTTATCGTACTAATAGGGTAAAGTTGCTACAGCTACTCTCCCCCCAAATTTGTGGTAGGAGTACTAGGTGTATTCTGAGCGAAAGTAACGGTCTTCTTTCGGCTATATGTTCTTAATGGTATTGTGCTGGTGACATGGATTCTGGATGTAAAGGTAGTTTGTTCAACCAACTCAGGACTGTCCAATTAGGTTTGCTGTTCAACTGGCTTCGGTAGTTCAGTTTTGTTTGGTTGTTCTACTGGTATCGTTTGTTCAGTTGGTTTCCTTCTGTTATATGTCCTTAAAGGTGCTGGCGTCGTATTAGGATATTTTGTGATGAAAGCAGGCTTTAGTCGTTCAATGGATATGTTGTGTGGTTTATTATTAATTTTAATCGAAAACAGTCTATCGGAAACTCTTTCCAAAACTTCAAAAGGTCCTGTGTAAGGGGCTTCCAATGGTTTTTAACGTGATCAGATCTTATAAATACATGAGAACAAGTCATTAAGTCTTTATGAACAAAAACTTTTGTGTTGCCTGAATGATGATTAACTGGTGTGGGACGAACTTGTCGCATATACTCTCGGTATTTATCCAAAATTTGATGAATCATCATTATCCGAAAAATATTCTCCTGGAATACGAATTGTAGTACCATACAACATTTCTGCTGAAGCGGCTCCTAAATCCTCTTTGTAACAGGTTCTCAAACCAAGTAATACAGTGGGTAAAACTTCCAACCATGGAGTTGTGTTGTTATACATCAAGGCAGCTTTTCTAGAAATCCATGTTTCAATGTTGCCTTTTTCCCAGGATGTGACATTGAGTAGATCAAAAGAAAAATGTTCCGCCTTAGGGGAAGTGGAATGTACGGACAAACTGTTGAATTTGATATCTCGCATTACAGTTCAATATCATTTATTTCCAAAATTTGTTTCATTTGTGTGTCAGATTCCTGATGTTGGAGTATTTCCTGAAAACTTACAGCTTCAGGCATGCTTATCTCATTAACTCGTGATAGAGCATCAGCGACTGTGTTTTGTGAACCAGAAACGTGCTGGATATCGGTCGTAAACTTCAAATGACGTACTTGACGAGGTGATGCTTTATCCAATTTCTGCTGCAAAGCATAAGTTAATGGCTTGAAGTTCTATAATTTTTCAGTGACGTTTTTAGTTTTGCTGAAAAGAAGGCAATGGGTTGCCAATGATCTTTAACGTACTGTTCCAAATGGGCCCCCACTGCTGAATCCGATGGGTCTGTTATCAAGGACAGTGGTGCTTCCGGATCCAAAAAGTTTAACATGGTCTGTTTGGTCAAACTTGTCTTACATGCCTCAAAAGAGCGTTCTAAATTATCATTCCATTCAATTTTTCTTTTGTCGTTTTTCTTTGATTCTTTGAATAACCCATTAAGGGGAGCTTGAATGGTGGCCGCATTAGGAATAAATTTTCTGTAGAAATTCAAAATTCCTAAAAATCGGCGTAACTCTACAATATTTTCCGGCTTTGGGTAATTTCCTATCGCGTTAACCCTATTCTTATGTGGTAAGAATTTCGTCCAAGTAACAGTACACATAGTCCAAATTTCGGAAAATCGAATCCAAGTATCTTTGGAATGTTTGGGTAGCATTTCTTAGCCCGAAAGGCATTAATATAAATTCAAACAATCCAACTGGTGTGTTAACAGCAGTCTTTGGAATATCATCTGGATGGATAGGTATATTGTAGTAAGCTTTATTAATGTCAATCTTAGAAAATATTGTTTTCCGACATAATCTTTCCAATAAATCGTCCACTCGTTGAATTGGATATCGATCTGGCTGTGTATTCACGTTGATCTTTCCGTAATCGCCGCAGGCTCTCCATCCACCTCTTTTCTTCCATACAAGATGGATGGGGCTAGACCATTTACTACTTGACGGACGAACTATTCCAAGTTGCAATAAATAGTTAAACTCTTCTTTCAATTCAATTTCTTTTCAGAGTAGCGCCTTTGTGGTTCTGCTATTGGCTGACAACTTGTTATGATTCGGTGCTGTATATTTGATGTCGTTGGTAGGCGATAAGAATTTGGGTTTGTAATTTCCACATATTCTACTACAAGGTCGTATAGATTGGATGACGAATTAATTGTCGATACACTTGGTGGGTCCGAATATTTCGCATGACAAACAGATGTGAGTGATGTAAGAGAATCAATCAATTGCTGTCGTCTTAAGTCCACAACTAAACCATAGTGAGATAAAAAATAGGCACCGATTATAGGTGATTTAACATCCGTTATTATAAATGTCCAACCAAAAGATCGTCGTAGGCCTACATTTATTTAACGATATTTTATACCGTAAGTAGGGATTGGTGTATTGTTCAAACCAAATCTCTTCCGATTTTGATTTAGAATTGGTTAAAAAACTTTTTGGTATTTCTGACACAACCGTTTTTCGTCAAAAAAGTGTAATCGTTTTTCATAAGTGCGACTTATATTATCGCTGCTGTCATGCGTCGCACTTACCGAGGACAGCTGACCTAGTTTTCCTGTGGTGTACCAGAATTGAATTCACATGGTTGCTTACATTTTTTCGAGCTAGCACCAAATTGAATGTGATAATAGCAAACTTTCGGTTGACGACGGTTTTGAGATCTGCCTCTACCATGGTCACTCTCTCTGCTGCTACTACGACGTTGTGAATATGTATTGTTTGTTGCAAAATCTGTTGAAAGTTGGCTGACTTTCTGAATTAATTGGTTTAAAGATGTTTCAATAGCCAACACACGAGATTCCAATGCCGAAGTTTTTGAATGTGACGTGATTGCATCAGAGTGGGATACAGTGTCCCTTGGTTGTAGTGTCCCTTGTTGTAGCCATGACAAAGAGTGGCTGCTGAGAATTATCAAAAATACGATCAGCAATTTCAGACAAATTCTCAATATCCTCATTACTTGGCATGTGTTGCATCCAAAAGTTCCAAAGGAAAGCCAAAGCTTCCGAGGAAATGCTGTTACCGGCCAACTCATTCATTTCTCTTAGTAAATGGCTAGGTTGTTTATTTCCAAGGTCCAATCCAGTCAGAAATTTTAGTAGTTGTTTTTCCTTAGAAGTACCAAAACGAGTAATAAGTTCTTTTTTAATTTATCATACTTGCCTGTAGCTGGAGGATTTTTGGCGACATCAGCTATTTGCATTAATGTATCCGCATCTAAGGCAGTAATGACGGTGTAATATTTGGATAAGTTTGCTATAATTCTGTTCACATGTAGCAATCCATCTACTTGTGTGAACCACAATAGAGGATCAGACGTCAACAAATTATGCAAATGATGCATAGCAACAGACCCTACATAAATATTTTCATCAAGTTCCAAGAGTTTTCTGCATCCACCTGTGTCCGTGTCCTCCACAGTTTAAAATGTGCCTTGTGGTGGGGATCTCTCAACACTCATGTTGATTTGCCGACTTCATATAATTTAAAATTCAATTTCACAGGTCACCAATTATGTGTAGCTGATTATCGTTAGTTTTACTGATAAAGCCACCAATTGTAGGTAACTATTACTTTAATTATCGGGGTCACCAATTATAGTCTTTACTATAATAAAAACAAAGATTCTTTCAATTCCAATAAAGTTCTTTTATTTTAGCTAGTTTGCTGTGCAAGAATGTATCAAGCGTTAATTTTAAACAAGTGTCAAATCAATTGTAATCAGCATTGTATTTTCACGTATTAAGCTGTCACAATGTAAAAGTGTCGTATTTTATCGTACTAATAGGGTAAAGTTGCTACATTTTACTAAAATTTGCGCCATCTGTTGTCAACAAAAAAAGGAAATCTTAAAGTTGATCTTTTAGTAAGGTTCCAAAAATAACATTCATAATAATAATAATATCCATAACACTAATTTATTTTTGCCCATGGGACAAAAAAATCAAAAAAATCAGGTCTTACCCGAAAAATTTTCTACGAAAAAATAGACACATTATAGATTTTTTTTAAAGAGAAATAGTACTCAAGCAATAATGCCTATATCGCACTTGATCAACAAGTGGGTATTAACTCAAAATTTTAAAATTTTCAGTAGGGGTTAAAAACTGTTTGTGGTTACATTTTAGGAGAATTTGAAAATCTGAATACATCATAGTAAGTAAATTCTTAAATAATTTTCTTAACTTGTTCCAATTATTGCAAAAAATCTATTTTTTGAGTTAATACCATTTTTCTGAACAAATTTAAAAAAAAAATGTTCTAAAAAGAGTCATATTACGAATTAAAATCATAAAGTAAAATAAATATTATCAACAAAACAGTATCAACTCAAAATACAACCAAATTTAAATAAAACAATTTGATTACACAGAAAAAAGAAATTCATAATTGGAATGAATTTTGTAATAAATATTATTAATCGAACTTGACTTTTTTTTCCCAAACTTTTTTCATTCAGAATAAGAACATGTTCATAAATATTATAAAATTGTTCATGACGGATATTTTTGCTTTTTTTTGCATAAATTTAATAATATTTTATAATAAATTGCATTATCTAATGAATTAATTCAAAACTATTTGCATAATAGCCATATATTTCCTAATATTTTAAGATGAATCAACAATATCTGAAAATTAAAAACAACATAATAAAATATAAATAAACATTAAGCATATCATCCCCTTAAAAAAATTTAATCATTTTCGCGCATATTGGCTCATTTTATAGCTAAAATCATAAAAATAAATAAAAAAAATTTCAAGGAAAATTTCAAACATTTTTCAACAACATACAAATATAAATGAAATTGAAATTATATTTTTCAAGCCTTCTAGATTTAATTTGAAAACACAAAATATGAACAAAATCTTAATATTTAAGAAATTATTTATAAATGTTATGAATTGAAATCAAATCATAATATTTATGTTGAAACTTTTTTCTGTGTATTATTAACTTGAATAAAGGCTCAAATCAAAATAATACCTTTTTATGAAAATATACGATGCATTTATATTTCATACTTTTGTATTAACTCAAAATAATACCTTTTTGTTGATTCATTAGCATGAAAATGGTCTCAACTGTGGTTTTCGAGATGAAAGATAATCGGAATACGTCGAAACTTTTACAGTAGGTAGATATTGATGTTGTTAGTTGAGTTCATGCAAAAAGTGAAATTTTCAAAATTTTGAGTTAATACCCTCTTGTTGATCAAGTGCGATATATTTATTGTGTTACTTTCTTTGGAAAGGGGTTAATGTAGAAGGAAAGGTAGTGAAAGGAGGCGAAAAGCTTTTTATTTGACAACTCTGAAATTGAGAACAAACATTACTGTTCTTAGTGCAGGTTGCAGCGCCTCTGGTGGTGAGATGGCGCATTATTCAAGCCGTTTTAATGGTGTACCACCAATAGAGGGCGCTGCACTATAGGTTAAATGACTAGTTTTTCTGTGCTAAATTAATAACGACTTTGGTATTCAAACCAAAACCTTAAAGATTTTCGAAAGTAAGAATAATTCTATTAAAAAAAAAGAATTTAACCCACTAACGGCCAAAAATTAACCCATTTACAATCATTAATGCAAACTTAATACATTAATTTATTTTAATTATACTAAAACTTTTAAATCTAATTCATTTTGTAAATTTAAATCAAAAAGGTCCTCTTCGCTTTCATTAATTTCATTGTCTTGGAGGCTAAAGTGAAATTCTTCCATGGGTTCACTGCAACATAACAGTTGAATTACTTCTGGTAGAAGTGTGGAACGTTTCCGGTTTTGTAAGCGCCTATCTAAAAATGATGTGGAAATTAATGGATCTAAGGTACAGCTTAATATTAATATTAATTCAGAGCTTAAAAAATCTTCTCCGCTTCCATTACAGCGTCTTTTTGCATCTCAAAAATTTTTCAGCTATATGAAGTAAAATAGATTGCAAAGAAACTTTGGCTAGAGTCTCATTTGCTTTTAAAATTTCAATAATTTATATGGGAGCTATGACCAATTATGGATCGATCGTCATGAAATTAGGTCGTGTGATTATTTTTATTATGAGAGTTGAATTTTATGTATACCAACATTTTTAAGAGATTTATGCACGTTAAAGTTATTTTCGGAAGCGGGTATTATGTGAGAGCTATGACTAATTAAGGACCGATCATCATAAAATTAACTGACATGAATTCCGTATATATAAAATTTATTTGGAGCAAATTTTATTTGGAGATACTAGGACAGGGGTGCCCACAAGTTCCTTATGGAAGAGTAATCACTAGGGGGCGGATTTTCATGCATTTATTATTGGAAAATATGCGCCTAAAATATGCTTAAAAAAAAATCAAAATATGACCTAAAAATTTAAAAAATATGCACTTATATTTTTGTGCAGAAACATAAAATAATTAAGTATGGAATTCGAAATGTCCAAAAAAATACACAACACTGTTGCCAGCAGTTAGAACTCTTTAAATTATACCAGGAATTAAACAATTAAAGTTCTAAAACTATTTTTAAAATAATTTTTCTTCTGAAAAAACGATGGACGATATATTAATTGTAATATCTTGGTATGAATACTTGTTTAAAGCCATAATCTTTAGAGCTTCTTCAGTGCTGTAAAGTAGCATCCAACCTTAATTTTTATCTCGTAATAACCAAGCAATTAAGCAATTAGTAAATGTATCCCTTATAGAGGGAAATAATATCTGATCACTTGGCTGACTCCAATTTATATATTTTGGGTCATTTGACGTGCTATTTGTAATGCAGAGAGAAGTCAATTGGTTACTTTATACATCCCATGGAATCTAGCATAAAGACAATTATCACTTAAGTGTCTCTATGTAATCTATAGTGTCTCTAAGTTATCCAAAATCTCTAGTTTACGACAGTCTTTCGATAACGAAATCTCTTATAAATCGAATTTGCAATTAAAACAAATATGAATGTTTTTCGATACATTTAATGAATTTTTAATACTTAAAAAAAGTAAACTTTTTTGAAGAAAAATGTTTTGAAATGATAATTTTCAATTACTGTTAAAGAAATGAAGAACTTAATGCCAGTTTCTCGATGTCGAAAGAAGTTAGTTAGTAAATGTTATCTACTGCTATTTCTATAATAAATTCGAAAAAAAAAACTGTTGTCGAAACAATGTATTGCCCATTAATGACAAAAAATTATATTTTTATTAAAAATTGGCATAATATGCATATAAATATGCATTTTGAAGTAAAATATAACAAAATATGCATTATCAATAAAATATGCAAAAATATGCACTAGCAAATCGATGCCATTTTGCAGCAAAATGTGCGATTCGGATAGATAATTGGTCTACAATGTATTTGGACGTTCGAGAAAAAACATGCATTTGCATATAAATCCGCCCCCTAGTAATCACCAATACATTTAAAGAAAAGCTACTTTTTATTCAATATTTGTTGTTGCTAAAACCAATTCATACAAAGAAAAAAGAAAAAAAAACTCACTTTCAACACACACATTTTTAAAATATCATACGATAAACAAAATCTACATGGATGATCGCAGTCGTCAATGTTTACCAGCAAAGCATACGAAAGTGTTGTTGCTTTCAACATGCGTGTATTCAGTGAAGAACGACAAAAAAATAATAAGACAAAGTTGTGTGTGTATTTTGTATTGCTAGTGCTCTAGTGAGTATACAAAACACACCGCCTATAGCTAAGAGCAATTACAAAAACAAAAGAATACCAAGAGTATAGGGTATTCGAATTATTCGATTTTTCTCTTGTTCGAATAATTCGAATAAGAAATTTTAATTTGTTCGAATAATTCGATCACACGTTTAAAATTAATCGAATTATTCGAATAATTTTAATTTTTTTAAAAAAGTAAAGAATGAAGTTTTGATTTCGGTTTTTTAATATTTTATTGTTAAAGAAAAACAAATAATAACGTGAAGTTAACAATTCAACTATTGATAATGGTAAAAAACATTCGAAAACAAAGTCCATTATTAAATTTTCAACAAAAATATTCTGATCAGATTAACTCCCGAACAATCTACAAAACAATTGACTAGCAAACCCTTTAGTTTCCGTTTGGAGCTATGCTTTACAAAATTTGAGCTAGCATGATCCTGAATTCCAATACAATATAAACGTATTAAGAACTTGGTTATTTTGAAGTCATGATTGACGCATTTACAAATACGCAAAACGTTTATTACCATGTTAGACAAAGATCATTTCAAAATCATATTCTCCATCACATTCAACTCCACTTTAATCTAAGTTAATATTTTGATTATTAATTGCGATTCTTCTAATATTTCGCCAGCTAAATAACAAATATTTTATTCCGTACCTTTTATTTTCATTGGTTCAAATCCTAAGTTAAACATTTTGAAAGATTTGTTTTTAGAATTGTAACTTCTTGCAGTAATATTTATAGAAGGAACTATCGGAACACTCATATACAGTGATCGAAAGCCCCTTTGTCTTTAGTTATTTGTCGAATTTTGTCGAGGTAGTCCAAATCGTTGCATTTCATTATTTAATTTATTTATTTTAATTTTGTGTCCAATAATAATTTTTTTTAGTTTAACAAAATTTTTCTTGTTTTTAGTTTGATGTTTCCTATTCATGTGTTGATTGTTTGTTTATGTAGAACTGTCAAACGAAAGGTGGAATGTATCTTTGTACAGGGTTGTTTTTAATTTTTAGTGATGCCCATAGATTGGAGTTAACCAACTTATTTTGATGAAGGAAGAGAATTTTCGACAAGTTAGGTTTGAAAATTTCTTTTTTGAAACCTACAAAATTAAGATGTAAATTTTCTTCAAGGTTAAGGCTTAGAGTACACCGAATTGTGTTCTTTTGTATATGTTACATTTTTTTTTGGTAGTATTTGTTAGTGTAATTTTCTGTTATTTGTTTTGTAAACTGTAGAGAACTTGTGTAGCTAGTCTAAACTAATAAAATTAAATTACTAATCAGTAAGAAAGCAGAAAGCGAAGGTCCAAGAACGAGACATGCAATAAATTAAAGTTGAAATTAAATATTTGTGTCCTAAGAAATTTTTTTTTGATAATATAAAAATTTGTGACCAAAATAAAATCGTCTAGAAAATAAAATTGCTTAATTGAAGAAAGTGAAGATCACTATGAACAGAAACTGAAATGGAATAAATTATTTTTTTTATAGATTTGAGGCTAAAATAACGATTTTTTTATGAAGAGATAAAGCAGAAAAGATTGATCACATAAGAAAAACCAAGGCAGTGTAGCCGAAATATTTCTTGGTCACAATTAATTTAAACTAAATTGGAGAAAAATAACTGAAGTTAATCCCTCTTATTATAAATTTACAAGTGGTAGCACCGAATAATCAAGGCGAAAAGTGCATCCAACCACGCCATCTGCTTTTGAGCTGTAGAATAAAAATAGATTCCACACATATAATTTGAGGAAATTAAGTCAGGACTAGAACCCAATTTATTAGTGTCTAGAATAATAATAATAAAAAATTATAAAAGAGGAAAAATTAAAAAAGAGGATTTGAAAGATAAATTTGGAATAATATTGCAATTGCTAAACACAATTTCCACTCCGCTGGCAATTAAGTTTCATTTTAATAGTATATGATTTTGTTTGATATTCCTCCGGCAGTGAACTACATGAGGTTCACAAGTGAGTTTGATTGGCATTTTTGTCATTTACTTTTAACCTGCAACACCATATAGTAATAAAATGTGTAAACATAGTGGATGAAGGTCCACAGAATCTAATATACCCACTCCGGAATTAAAACTATGTGTTTCCACATAGAAATTAATTAAATTTTGTTAAAGTTTAACAAAATGTCAATAAAAATAAATTAATAAAACAAATTATAAAACAGTGATGTTTATTTTATCACAGAATATTCGTCATTCGAATACTTTAAATAATAATTGAAATAAACTATATAAAAACGTTTGTACATTAATACATTTTAGCTTAATATAAATTTACTAGAATCAGATATACATTTTTTTTATCTAAAATTCAATTTCTAAAATACAACACATAAAAGACACAATAAAATTTTACAAATACATAAAACACAAAAGTTACATGAATTTCAATTACATAAAATACAAAAGATACAATAAAATTTCACAAATACAATTAACACATAAAAGTTTCAATAAAATTTCACAAATACAATTAACACATAAAAGTTTCAATAAAATTTCACAAATACAATTAACACATAAAAGTTTCAGGAACAGTGGTTTTCCAGTCGATGTGGAGAGTATTCATGGAGGTTGTTGGCATTTACAATCTTATGACGTTTTCCTACAATTTATGATGTTCATTTTAACAATTCTAAAATTTGCAAACTAAGCCTATTTTATAATATCTCAAATTTTCTTATATTTCGTTATTTTGTTAATGATTCCAAATACAACAAATGCAAACTGACTCCTCAAGATCAGGACAGTTGTATTGCAATCACAAAATTTCGAAGATAACAAAAATCATAATACGCAAACTAACTGTTCCCAACTGTTAGGACGATTTTGACTATATTTTCTACCTAAATAATTTTCCCTATCAAATTTAACTATCATTTGCAATCTAACAACAAAATAAAACTGTTAGGACAATAATATTTATCTTATCAAAATACGCAAACTAACTTTTCGACTGTTAGGACGATTTTGACAAGTTTCCATTGGGCGACATTTATTGTTAAGAAACCTTAGCCCCTTCATTGATGAGTTTTGATGCCATGAACCGCGTGGGAACTCAACCCGCATCAAAATTCTCATGGTTCGTCACAACAAAAAAATAATCTATCACTACATTGATTAAAACATAAAACAAAATACCCTAACTCTGAACATCACAATACACTAATATCATGTAAGTGAATAGTCATTATTCACTTAGACGACCCCTACGACTCCATCTTCAACAACTCACCATTTCATACTTTTGTATTCACACTCTCACCATCTTCATATTTACCAACACATATTCATAACTTCTTTTCAAATCACATTTATTACAAATATAAAAACTAAAATAAATATAAACAATAAAACTTAACTAAAACAATTATTTCTATTTTCTTATTTTTATCTAATGAAGTAAAAAGGTCTTTTATAAAAAAAATCTTACGTTTAATTTGTCAGTTATATATTTTCTTGTCTCAATTTAAATAAATAAAGTTTTCTAAAATCGACATATGTGTCTAAACGATAGGTTCATGGATCCAGTTGATTTCGTTTTTTCATATATATTAAACTTTTTCTTTACTTTTTCTTTATAGTAAATTGTCTTTTCTATCAAAGACAGTGAAATTTACAACATAATAGATATGTAGTTTGTTTAACTAAACTAACATATCTTTATGGTTTCACGCAAAACATTGGCCCATAATCATAGTCAAACACTAAAGTTGGTTCTTTTTAAAAACAACCTTAAAATAAAAACCTGCTTTTTATTAATTTGCAACCATAGTCAAAATTAAAGTATGTTTTAAATTGAACCGACTTTAACTGGGTGCCACCGCAAATGTAGAAAATGTTTTCATACAATATACATCAAAAAACAGACAAGTGGCAACGCTGAACAGCTGACATCCAAATTTAAAAAAAATCAAATAAACGTAAACAATAAAAGTAACCGGGACATCTAAGAAAGAAAGTTGTTTGTTGTGGAAAAATGGAAAAGATAAGATTAATATCATAATTACGATATTTTGGTACTAATTTTATTGATAACTGTTCAATAATTGCAAAATTTCTAACAATATCTTGTAGCTTAAGCATTTTTTACTTTGTGATGAACATTTTTACTCTGCGAAGAACAGCTGATGCTGTTGTTAAACGAGTTAAAAACAACTTTAGCTAGTTTTATATTTAGAGTCGACTTCAGCGTCAGAAGTATACTTTAACTTGTCTATGATAGACCTAAAGTCCACTCTTAAGTAAAGTCGAGTTTAATTGTCTTAAAATGTACTTTATTTTTGACTTATAAATGGTTTTTAAAGCTAAAGTGTTCGTTAACAAAATTGTGTTTTATATCTACAATAAGGTTTTTTTATGCATATAGCCGTTTAGCTTTAAAACCCATTTATAAAAGTATTGTATTCATAAAAGTTTGATAAAGGTACAATCACTAATGTACTGATTTTTGTCTAAGCTGGCAATGCTTGTCATTTATTTCCCCTTTTTCGTTGTTAGTGTTGCTTGATTGTTTTTAACACTAAACAAACCACAATAAATAATAATGGTACACTGAAGGGCGCTATACCAAAAAAAAAGATAAGTACATTGAAATCACCAGTACTACCAGGTATGCTTAGATATGTAAGTATTAATAAAAGAAATTTAAGTCCCCAAAATAATGGAACGTCTGTCAAGAAACAGAAGATCGTTGATAATCCCTTGATAGGCAATCGTTTCGCACTCTTGAGCGAGGATAATAATAAAAGTATAAAAGATGGTGCTTACGAAAAGAAATCATTAAAGCCACCACCAATATATCTGCGTGAGTCCAGCTCGAATAATTTGGTCAAAACATTTGTTGAACTCATTGGAAAAAATAATTTCCATATTGTTCCAATAAGAAAAGTGCACACCGCGAAATAGTCGTATACACTGAGGATTTTTATAGAAAAATCTCTCAATACCTAAATGATAATAAAAAGAATTTTTATACATATCAACTGAAAAGTAGTAAAGGGTTGACAGTTGTCATTAAAGGCATAGAGTCCAGTGTTGAGACTAATGATATCAAGGAGGCCCTGCAAGAATTGGGCTACGAAGTAAGAGCTGTAGTTAATATATTTAACAAAGATAAAATTCCTCAGCCAATGTTTAGAGTCGAGTTGGAGCCAGAAAAAAATAAATTGAGGGGAAATGAAACTCACCCAATTTACTCAACACGATATCTGTTAAATCGTAGAATAACCATTGAGGAGCCTCTTAAAAGAAATCGTCCTGTTCAATGTGGCAATTGTCAAGAGTTTGGACATACTAAAAATTATTGTACCTTGCGAACAGTGTGTGTGGCATGCGGAGACCTTCATTCTTCATCACAATGTGATATCCTAAAGAATGGTCTCAGAAGAAAATGTGGTAACTGTGGTGGCGATCATTCAGCCAACTACCGCGGGTGCCCAGTTTATAAGGAGTTATTGAACAGATTAAGAGAGAGGCAAAAGCTAATAAGAGGGAAAACATCTGAAGTACCAGCCTACAAATTTGAAAACACCTATCCACCAGTCAATTCTGAAGTTCCGCTATTGAACAAGCAAGCAGCCTCAACACAATTAAATTCACAATCCACTCAAATTGATCAGCCTAAGAATGTAGCAGGTTCTTATGCCAATGTTTTGAGAACGGGTTATCAGCAGCCTGGTGTTCCCCAAAATACGGGAGGGTTGGAAGCACTTATGCACGCGCTTACCCAGAATATTACCTCTCTTAATCAAAATATGACAAACTTTATGTCATCCATGCAAAACACAATACAAGAGCTTTTAAGAGCGCAGAACCAAATGATACAAATCCTCTTAACAAAAAAATGAGTTATTTGAGACTATGTTTCTGGAATGCAAACGGTTTAAACCAACACAAATTAGAGGTATCCCACTTCATGCAGAATAAAAACATCGACGTGCTATTGGTTTCGGAAACTCATCTTACCAATAGGTATAACTTTTATATTTCGGGTTATACATTCTACTGTACAAGTCATCCTGATGGTAAGGCACATGGTGACACTGGTATTTTAATTAGAAATCGTTTAAAACATTATCCCCTAGATGAATTCTTAAAGGACTATATGCAGGCAACATCCATTCATCTGGAAAGCTTTGCTGGAGATTTAAATATAAGCGCGATCTATTGCCCACCACGCTTTTCAATGACCAAGGAGAAGTTTGAAGAATTCTTTAGCACGCTAGGAAGTCGCTTTCTGGCATGTGGCGACTATAATGCCAAACACACTTACTGGGGCTCTCGACTAATGAATCCCAGAGGTAGACAGCTTTATAAAGCATTAGTTGATCGCAACAATGGCCTGGATATTGTGTCCCCTGGACAACCAACATACTGGCCTGCTGATCCTAAAAAAATTCCTGATCTCATAGACTTTGCCATAACAAAAAATATTAATCGAAATTCAATATCTACAGAAATGTCATATGATTTATCTTCTGATCATTCCCCAATTATAGTATCTTATTACGGGAGGACTAACATTTCAAAATTTCATACTGAAACATATTACTTTAAGACAAATTGGCTTAAATATAAAAAATATATAAGCAGTCATATCCACACAGATCTTTGTATTCAGTGTGAGGAAGATGTAGATAAAAGTGTCAATGACTTTACGTCATTAATTGTATCGGCTCTAAATCATTCAAAGAGTCAAATATTTCCTAAAACTGATATGCACATTTCCAACTCAGATATTGAACGACTTCTTTTAGAAAAGAGAAAACTCAGAAGAGAATGGCAACAAAGTAGATCACCTGCTGCAAAGCAGAGGCTGTCTGCTGCTAGTAAAAATCTGAAAAAAGCCCTTCAATTAGAGGAGGATCGCAGAAATAGAAATTACATTCAAAGTTTAACAAATACCAAACACACAAATTTTTCCCTTTGGAAGGCAACGAAAAATATCAAGCCACCGGTAGAGGGGCAAAGCCCTTTAAGGAAAGCTGACGGTACCTGGGCTCGAAGCACGGAAGAAAAGGCTAAAATATTTGCCGATCACTTAAGTACAGTCTTTCAACCAAACTCGCCAACTACTGTTTTTGAACTTGTAGAGCCACCTGTGTCAACATTATCCAATGATGACATATTAGATATAAGCCCAGAAGACATTAACGAAGTAATCAAGGATAATATAATATTAAAAAAATCACCTGGAAATGATTCTGTTACACCTACTATGATTAGAAACCTACCGAGTGTGGCAATAATTGTGCTGTCTACAATATTTAATGCGATCTTTAAACATGGAGTTTTTCCGACAAATTGGAAAACTTCTCAGATAATAATGATACCAAAGCCAGGTAAGGACTTGACCGTACCATCCTCCTATAGACCAACAAGCTTGCTTCCTTGCTTATCGAAACTGTTCGAAAAAGTGTTCCAAAAGAAAATCATACCATTTTTAAATGAGAAAAATATAATCCCAGTTCATCAATTTGGTTTCCGGGAACGCCACGGAACAATCGAACAAGTTAATCGTATAACCGGAGAGATATGAAAATCCTTTGAATTAAAGAAATATTGTTCAGCTATATTTTTGGATGTCGCTCAAGCCTTCGACAAAGTATGGCACAAAGGCCTGGTATATAAAATAAAATGTTTGCTGCCACCATCTACTCATAAACTATTGGAATCTTATCTATCGGACCGTATATTTACAGTTAAGTACAATGATTACGTGACAAGAGAATATAGGATTGGAGCAGGAGTACCACAAGGAAGTGTTCTTGGACCTACCCTCTATTTGATTTACACCTCTGATTTGCCTACGAGCGATGAATTGACTATTTCTACATTTGCTGATGACACCGCAATTATTAGCTCGCATGAAAACCCATATATAGCATCTAGTATAATAGATGGCTACTTAAGATGTGTGGAAACATGGTTAAACAAATGGAGAATACGTGTAAATGAGTTAAAAAGCAAACATGTTACGTTCACACTGAGGAGGGGATGCTGTCCACCTGTCACACTTAACAATGTAAATATACCTCAGTCCGATTATGTTACATACCTTGGTATTCACTTAGATAGAAGACTTACATGGCGCCGTCATATAGAAACCAAGAGACTTCACATGAAGTTAAAAGCATCTAGCCTTCACTGGTTAATAAGTGACCAATCAAAGTTAAGCCTGGACTATAAAGTCACCCTGTATAAAATCATTTTAAAACCAATTTGGACATATGGAATCCAATTGTGGGGAACGGCCAGTAATTCCAGTATTGAGCTTATACAGAGGGCCCAGTCGAAAATTCTTAGGACCATGGGTGCACCATGGTACATAAGAAATGAAAACATCCACAGGGACTTGGAAGTGCCACTAGTGAAGGATGAGTTTAAGAAAGTCCGCGATAAATATATACTGAAACTGCAATCACACCCAAATCCGCTTGCTCGGCTTCTCGCACAGAGCCAAACCAGATCAAGGCTTTGTAGAGGAGATCTACCACCCCGCTAAGATGAGGTCCATCCATCAAACAATGCTCTCTTTAGCAATTAGTTTTAATTTTAGTTATAAGATTTAATCACTTATTGTTAGGCCTAATGATATAGGCAGATTCAATAAATAAATAAAAAGTTAAAAAAAAAAGAAGTAAGTGTTGCTTTCAATTAGGATAAAATATTCGTTAATTTTCTTTTTTTCATTAATTGTTTTTAGTAATAATACATTTTTGAAGATAACAACTAATTTTTAGATAAAAAAAATGTATATCTGATTCTAGTAAATTTATATTAAGCTAAAATGTATTAATGTACAAACTTTTTTATATAGTTTATTTCAATTATTATTTAATGTATTCGAATGACGAATATTTTGTGATAAAATAAACATCACTATTTTATTATTTGTTTTATTGATTTATTTTTATTGACATTTTGTTAAATTTTAACAAAATTTAATGAATTTCTATGTGGAAACACATAGTTTTAATTCCGGAGTATGTATATTAGATTCTGTGGACCTTCTTCCACAATGTTTACACATTTTATTACTATATGGCGTTGCAGGTTAAAAGTTAATGACAAAAATGCCAATCAAACTCACTTGTGAACCTCATATAGTTCACTGCCGGAGGAATATCAAACAAAATCATATACTATTAAAATGGAACTTAATCGCCAGCGGAGTGGAAATTGTGTTTAGCAGTTGCAATAGTATCATCTATTATTCCAAATTTATCTTTCAAATCCTCTTTTTTAAGATAAAAAGCAAAAAGAATTCCTTAAAGTAGGTTTAAAGTAGGGTCAAACCTACTATAAAATTTGTAGACTTAACAATTGTTTATCAAAGGTATTTTAAGCTATTAATCGTTTATGAATACAACTTTATGAACATTTTCCTATAATTGGTTTATAAACCTTTTGTAAATGTTTATGCATATGGCTGATAAACGTTTGCTAAATGCACTAAAACTAATGTACTGATTTTCGTTTAAGCTGGCAATGCTTCTCATTTATTATTTCCCCTTTTTCGTTGTTAGTGTTGCTTTCAATTTGGATAAAATATTCGTTAATTTTCTTTTTTCATTGATTGTTTGTAGTAATAATACATTTTTGAAGATAACAACTAATTTTTAGAGAAAAAAATATATATTTGATTTTAGTAAATTTATATTAAGCTAAAATGTATTAATGTACAAACATTTTTATACAGTTTATTTCAATTATTATTAAAAGTATTCGAATGACGAATATTCTGTGATAAAATAAACATCACTGTTTTATAATTTGTTTTATTAGTTTATTTTTATTGACATTTTGTTAAATTTTAACAAAATTTAATGAATTTCTATGTGGAAACACATAGTTTTAATTCCGGAGTGGGTATATTAGATTGTGTGAAACTTCTTCCACAATGTTTACACATTTTATTACTATATGGCGTTGCAGGTTAAAAGTAAATGACAAAAATGCCAATCAAACTCACGTGAACCTCATGTAGAACACTGCCGGAGGAATATCATACAAAATCATATACTATTAAAATGGAACTTATTCGCCAGCGGAGTGGAAATTGTGCTTAGCATTTACAATATTATCGTCTATTATTCCAAATTTATCTTTAAAATCCTCTGTTTTAAGATAAAAAGTAAAAAGAATTCCTTAAAGTAGGTTTAAAGTAGGGTCGAACCTACTATACAATTTGTAGACTTAACAATTGTTTATCAAAGGTATTTTAAGCTATCAATCGTTTATGAATACAACTTTATGAAAATTTTCCTATAATTGGTTTATAAACCTTTTGTAAATGTTTATGCTTATGGCTGTAAGTCTTTAGTCATAGGTATTTGTTGATTATATTGTAATTGTTAGTAAATATTATTGTAAAGGGATCAAACTAATAGGAAACTAAATCATATTTTTGTAGCCTCATTATTCGTCCTTCAGGGAGCTCCTTTTGGGATTAAAGAAAATAATATTAAATAAGGTCTAAATATAATATTGATTAAAATTTTAAGCTCGAGTTTCTGTTTTATTAGATTGATTCTTATCCATATAATTTGATTGTGAATAGGTTAAGAATAAATGTTTAGTGTTAGTATTAAGTTCTATAGTTCAGCAATTTTTTTTTTTAATAACAGAAAAGATAAAATCAATGGCCCATAATCAGAGTCAAAAATAAAGTACATTTTAAGACAATTAAACTCGACTTTACTTAAGAGTGGACTTTAGGTCTATCATAGACAAGTTAAAGTATACTTCTGACGCTGAAGTCGACTCTAAATATAAAACTAGCTAAAGTTGTTTTTAACTCGTTTAATAACAGCATCAGCTGTTCTTCGCAGAGTAAAAAAGTTCGTCACAAAGTAAAAAATGCTTAAGTTACAAGATATTGTTAGAGATTTTGCAATTATTGAACAGTTATCAATAAAATTAGTACCAAAATATCGTAATTATGATATTAATCTTATCTTTTCCATTTTTCCACAACAAACAACTTTCTTTCTTTAGATGTCCCGGTTAATTTTATTGTTTACGTTTATTTGATTTTTTTTTAAATTTGGATGTCAGCTGTTCAGCGTTGCCACTTGTCTGTTTTTTGTTATATATTGTATGAAAACATTATGGGCCAATGTTTTGCGTGAAACTATAAAGATATGTTAGTTTAGTTAAACAAACTACATATCTATTATGATTTGATAGATAGACAATTGACTATAAAGAAAAAGTTTAATATAGTTATTTCACAAATACTTATGAAAAAACGAAATCAACTGGATCCATGAACCTATCGTTTAGACATATATGTCGATTTTAGAAATCTTTATTTATTTAAATTGAGACAAGAAAATATATAACTGACAAATTAAACGTAAGATTTTTTTTATAAAAGACCTTTTTACTTCATTAGATAAAAATAAGAAAATAGAAATAATTTTTTTAGTTAAGTTTTATTGTTTATATTTATTTTAGTTTTTATATTTGTAATAAATGTGATTTGAAAAGAAGTTATGAATATGTGTTGGTAAATATTTTTGAGTTTCAGGCACAGTGGGTTGAAGATGGTGAGAGTGTGAGAATACAAAAGTATGAAATGGTGAGTTGTTGAAGATGGAGTCGTAAGGGTCATGTAAAAATAAAAAAACACTTTCCTTTTAATGTTTTTTCCACTAGTATAGTTGTACAAAATTTGTTTTATTATAAAATCCAAATTCAAAGGGCTCGATACAAATTCAAAAAGTTTAGGATAATTAATGTTTACTTTACCAAGGCTAAGCCACGATTGGCTCGCAAAACTATAATATAAAGTTAAAGTAAGACTTAACGAAAAAATCTAACTAAAAGGCTAAATATATATAGTTGCAGCGCTCTATAGATGGAAGTCTTTTTTATATATTTTTGATGGCAACATCATCCCCCAACAGGACAGAGATGGGAAAACCAATACCATCCATTCAGACATGAACATTCCGGCGCCCTTGCTGTACAGCAACTCAAAAAACCACTTCAAGAAAACCTAAAAGCTTATATAAAAAATAGAAAAAAAAGAGAAGAAACAAAAACCTCAAAAAATTCAAAAAACGTAAAAATTCCATTTTATTTCAAATCAAAGTAATAAATATTTAAATGTGATGACTCCATTCCATAATAATCCAAGCTTGTGAAGCCACCATCCAAAATACGAAAAAGAAAAAAAATAAGAAAACTAAAAAAAATAAAATACCAAAAATTAAATTCTTGTTCATTATTTAACGAATTCAAAAAAAAACAGTGCACGTAATTTCATACAAACTATACCATTATGATGAACACAATCCAGAAATGATGTAGCCAAAAATTGTGTATTGTGCAAGTGGTTTGCCGAAGGACCCTCCATATACGCCATTTCTTATAATTCGGCTATACAGATCACCACCCAATAACACGTTTACTGGACTCGCTGTGTTAAAATTCGGATCTGCCAATTGCAGCCCTGGAAATTCGTCAATGATACAAGCATCGACAGATCTCGGTGGTGCCATTATGTCCAGAGTCCGCTTGATTTCGGCGTAAACCTCAATTATGGTGCTGGAACCGTGGTTACCACCAATTTTAATGAGGCACTTCTCCTTGTCGCCCACGATTATTCTACGAGCAGATATTCTTCGAGCCACTTCTTCCGAGATAATGGATACCTCTGAGTTGGCATCTATTATGGCTCGTTCACTAATGAAACGCCCATTCGATTCTATGTTTACTATAGCCGTTGGCTTCAGCAACACTGACCCGCTTATATTTATTGGTGGTCCCATCACGGTTCCTGCGACGGTGCTCCTTTTAAGCGCATTTTTTGTTCTACGATTACGTCTGCGGCGGGCGTTACGGTCATTGTTCTTCCTTAAAACAAGTGCTTGAGACGTGCTAGGTCTCTCGCTCTCATGACCATTTGTTAACTGACGTTCCCTGGTAGAGCTGCTCGACAAACTGGGTTCGGTCGACTCTCGGCGATCGGACAAATTATTTTCTCGACGATGACGGTGGTTTCCTCTGTGCGAGGATATAGAACTTCTTCCTTCCTTGTGAAGCAGAGTGTGGTGCATGTCACCACAACGTCCGCATCGTCCCGTACTTTCACAAGTACGCCAGGTATGGTCATGAGCCAAACAGCCCGCGCAATAGCGATAAATGGAGACCAGTCGCATTCGTTCCTCATAATCCACTTGCAAAAATTTGTGGCAGGATTTCAATGGGTGATTTTTAAGACAAATCCGGCAAATTATCTTTTTAGAGGTTTGACGACCTTCAGCATTATTGCGAGGATTTACCATATTGTTTCTGGAAAATGTCTGTAGGAAAAAAATTAAAAAAGACTAGTCAGTTGGAAGTACCACTAACTTCACAACTGGTCTAACTATTGAGCCACGTGCTGTCCTTAACTCAACAACTCGAACGTGGCCATCCTTACCAATATTCAGCTTTTCTACACGACCTAAACGCCATTCGTTTGTAGGCAAGTTATCTTCCCGTATGACTACCATATCACCGATCTGCATGTCTTTCCGCACATATTTCCATTTATTGCTTTTTTGCAAATCCTTCAAATATTCATCCTTCTCTTTGCCAACGATATACAATGGATATCGGAGCTTCCAAAACTTCAACCTCGGGAGGTGATAATAGTGGGCCACCGATAAGAAAATGGCCTGGCGTCAAAAAATCTAAGCAGTCAACATTTTCCGATAAAGGACATAAAGGTCTCGAATTCAAACAAGATTCTATCCGCGCTAACAATGTAGAAAATTCCTCAAATGTGTATTTCAAACCTCCAGCAATTCTACGAAAATGGTGTTTAAAACTTTTAACCCCGATTCCCATAAACCCCCCATATGAGGGGCACTAGCAGGATTAAAATGCCAGTTTATTCCTTGA
Source organism: Calliphora vicina (assembly GCF_958450345.1). NCBI lineage: Eukaryota > Metazoa > Arthropoda > Insecta > Diptera > Calliphoridae > Calliphora > Calliphora vicina. The sequence continues at coordinate 50,608,514 of NC_088784.1, forward strand.
TGTGCATATCCGGAGTTTATTTCGGAACCTATGTCATGAAGAAAATTACGAAATTCGGTCTTTAAAACTCTTGACGCCCCAACGAAATTGGTTCCATTGTCCGAATACATATTCTTTGGACAGCCCCGACGAGATACAAATCGGGAAAAAGCCGCCAAAAAGGCGGGAGTTGACCAGCTACTGACTGCTTCTAGGTGAATTGCTTTCGTAGCGAAACATGAAAATACAAACATAGCCCTTCGTTATCAAGCAAGCTCGGCCCGTAAAATTTCGAATATCAAAGGGGCCAGCAAAGTCCACACCAGTCGTGGTGAAAGGCCGATTTATAATTGTTCGCACTGTAGGAAGTGCTGCCATAATTTGACTATGTGTTGTCTTTTTCCGAATGGTACATGTTTTGCAGCGGCCTATTATAGTTTTTATCAAGTTCTTGGCCCGAGGGATGAAAAACTCTGTACGTAGCACCCTCAACATAAGTTGATTGCCTCCATGCAGTGTAATATCATGAATAAATTTCACAAAAAGTCTCGCAATTTGACAACTGGACGGTAATAAAATGGGAAACTTTTCATTATAAGTCAAATTCGGTGCGTTCTCCAAGCGACCTCCTACACGTATCATACCATTTTCATCCATAAACGGATTTAAATTCAGTACTTTGCTATTTGTTACCAATTTTTTTTCGAAAGTTTGTGATATTCATCAGCAAATTCAACTTTCTGAGCAACAATAATAAGTTTTTCCTTCACAGATTTTAATTCATCTGATGAAATGTCCAACGAAGTAAACAAATGTTGGTTAATTTTAAGAATTCCATTAATTCCTCTAACTACATATGCCATTACTCTGAGAGCTCTGCCGTAAGATGAAAAATTTTCCAATAGATCAGAATATGTTTTAAAATACGAGAAAAAAACTTTGGGTGTTCTCTCTTCTTCTCTTGTGCCAAAATCTACACATGTTGGAGATAACCAATAATTTGAAGGAGAACGAAGCCATGAAGGACCATTCCACCAAAGATGACTTTCGATCAAATCTTGTGGGCGAACACCACGACTAATTAAATCCGCCGGGTTGTCTTTTGAGCACACATGTCTCCAGCATTCTTTGCCAGTTTTTGCTACAATTTTCGAAACTCGATTAGCAACGAAAGTAGTCCACGAATTTGGTGGCTTCTGAAGCCAAGCTAAAACAATCATTGAGTCGCTCCAAGTGAAAAATCGTGTCTCATTTTGGTTCAAATCTAAATCTTTTCTAACAACTTCCAGTAAGTCTGCTAGTAAAAGAGCTCCGCAAAGTTCCAGACGTGGTAACGAAATAGTCTTGAGAGGGGCAACTCTTGATTTGGCTAGTAATAAATGCGAATGTATTGCATTAACTCCATTATGGACTCGTACGTAAATACAAGCTCCATAAGCCTTTTCAGAAGCGTCACAAAACCCATGAACTTCAAGTGTCGTCGTAGGTTTGAATCCTACCCAACGAGAAATATGAATATCGTTTATCGATTCATAATCAACAAGAAATTGTCTCCATTTTATCCCAGCATCTTTTGAAATAATTTCATCCCAATCAGTTCCCTCACTCCAAATTTGTTGCATCAATATTTTTGCTATAACTACTATCGGTCCTAACCATCCAGCTGGATCGAAAAGTTTGGCAATAGTAGATAGAACTTCCCGTTTTGTAAAATTTTCTTTCAATGATATTGTGGAAGTAGCAAAATAAAATTCATCAAGTTTTGCATTCCATCGTATACCTAGAGTTTTTGGCACACTTTCATCATTAATTTCTAAAAAGTTTTCATTCAAAAGATGATCTGCTGGTAAACCGTAAATAATTTGTTCAGCATTTGAGGTCCATTTCCTCATAGAAAATCCAGCGGATGATAATGCTAGGATCAATTGATCACGAGCTTTTATCGCCAACGAAACTTCATGTGCTCCTGCGAGAGCATCGTCCACATACATCATGCGGCGTAAAATTTTTGAATCTAACGGCCATTTGTCTTCGACATCTTCAGCTAACTGAAGTAGAGTTCTGATGGCCAAAAAAGGAGCACAATTAACACCGAAAGTAACTGTTTTTAATTCAAAATCTACCAAATCACAGCTGTGGTTCTTACGAAATACAATTTTTTGAAGTTTCGTTTCTTTGGGATCAATTAGAATCTGGCGATACATTTTTTCAATGTCACCATTAAAAACATATCGATAGAAACGCCATCTATTTATTAGCAACATCAAGTCATTTTGCAAAATAGGTCCAGGGTACAATATATCATTAAGACTCAACCCAGTTGTAGTCCGGCTGGACGCATTAAAAACAACTCTTACTTTCGTTGAAGAGCTTTCAGGCTTAAAAACTGCATGGTGTGGCAAATAATATGTCTCTGAAAAGTCTGAATCATTAAATTCAGCCTCGACCATATGGTTCAAAACATCATATTCGGAAAGAACATTATCATAGATCAATTTCAACTCAGGATTTCTTTTCAGGGAAATCTCGTTTCGCAAAAACTGTTTCCTGGCTTTCTCACGCGAATGTCCTAAACACCTATCAGTCGAATACTGCTGTTCGAAAGGTAGTGAGACAACATAACGACCTTCAGAATTTCTCTTAACTGTATTCTTAAAATGTTCTTCACAATATTCATTTTCTGGTGTGAGTCGGGAATGTTGCGGCGGTTCTTCCAAGGTCCAAAATTTCTCGAGTTGCTTGTCCAAACTATCATCAGTAAAATACGAAACACTTGTTGTGAAAACTTCTTTGTTCGAGTTAGGAAGTGGACCAGTCAAAATCCATCCAAAATGTGTTTCCTGCGCCATCAAGTTTCCTAAGACATTTTTCCTAACACCACCAAGCATGATCCTAGGATAGTTATCGCCCCCAATCAAAATATCAACTTGACTGCTTCTCGAGAAATTTGGGTCCGCTAACTTAACCTTTAACTTATGACGTGAAAATTTTTGACATAGTCACAGATGTGGTGTAAATTTTACACCTTATAATTTGTGCAAAAAATTTTACTTTAAAAAAAATTTTTTCGTTAATATTTGCTTTTTAACAATAAGATACAACAATTTCAATTTAAAAAAATTAAAAAAGGAAAGCAAAATGTTATTTGAAACAAAAATGTAGGCACTTTATTTCGCAAGCCTTTTTGATAAAACTATAAAAAAATGAAGAGAGGGTGTAAAATTTACCACCACCTCATAAGTTAAAGGTTAAGATTAGATAAAGAACATTGAGAAACATCAACTGAATCAACAGGCAACTTCCCAGTCAAGCTCGGTAAAACAAGACTTTGAACTTCAAGCCTAAAACCTGAATCTTGGGGAGAGCTCAAAACAAACGAGCATTGCTTTTGAACAGACCCCGCAAACGCGCCATTCAAACCTGAAACCTTAGCACAAATACTCTTAATAGGCAAATTAAGTTTCCTCTGCAATCTTTCCGAAATGAAAGTGGCCTGTGAACCTGAATCTATTAGTGCCCTTGCAGTAAACACGTCGCCTCGAGATATAATATTTACTAAAGCAGTTCCCAATAAAACTTGTTGTCTTGCAGTTACAAAACAATTTTGTACGGTCTGAGTTTGTACAACCGCTTGACTGGTAGTTGGCCTATCTGAACTATCATTATTATTCGTAGATGTTTCTGTTACCTCCCGATGTAACATAGAATGGTGTTTTAATTTACATACTGAGCAACTATATTTGCTTGTACAAGTATCTAACTTGTGTCCGGTACCTAAACAATTAATGCAAAGATTGTTTCTCTTTACTATCAAAAATCTTTCTCCGGGATTCATTTCCAAAAATTTCGAGCAAAATCTCAACAAATGGTCTCTTGAACATAAAATACAGGAATTTCCTACCTTGGCTTGAAAACTTCTAAATTTTCCTCCAGATGATGCATTATTTCCAAAATTAGACTTATTCTTGGACTTAAATCTGTTTACATTTTGCCTATTTCCCGTAGGGTTGACAGCATCTTCCGAATCAGATTTTTGTGTTCCACTCATCAAACCAGAATTACGAATGTCGAACACTGTTTCCAAAGATTGAAATCGGGATGTTATAAAAGTGTCCATTTCTCGCCATTTCGGTATCTCTTTCTTAATTTTCACACTCTGTTCCCACAATGACATAGTGAGGACTGGTAATTTAATGGAACACAGATATACAAAAATAGGGTCCCATGTAGAGATATCTATCTCATGTAATTTCAAGACCGAAATGCAATTATTGATGTCCCTTTGAAGCCTTTTTATATCCTTAGCTGATTCAGTTTTAACGGGGGAAAGGTTGAATAAAATCTTAAGTTGGCTGTTGACCAAAATCCTTTTATTTTCATAAGCCTCACTTAGATTATTCCAGGCATTTTGAAATCCTTGATTTGTCAAAGGCGAATCCCTAACAATTTCCAAAGCATCGTCAGATGAGAATTGTCTTAAATAAAACAATTTCTCAACTCCCGACAAATCGTCACAGTTAATATAAACCGCTGTGAACATATCGCGAAAAGAAATCCAAGATCCATAATCGCCCTTAAATACTTCCATCGTGCAAGGTGGCAACTTCATGTGATGGCTAGAAATGCTATTCACCACAGTAGCTGAGTCTCCACTGTTCCCAGGTGCACAATGAGTTGAACTTAAAACTGGCTTGTTTATAAAGGATTGAGACAGTTCACCCATTAAAGCCGCAATAGTTATGTAGGCTAATCTACATTCCTTATACAACCGTTTTGCCTGATCACAATCTTCATCTGAATCTTTAACCGTGTTGCTAATAGCGAAAGTCTCGTAACTTGCTTTTACTTTTTCCCATAAATCCTTAAATTCATCTTTTTGAAGGTCGATGCTAAAGGAACTTCGATTTTCTTGTGGCATTTCATTATAGTCATTCTCAAATTCAAGAAATATCGCGGCCAACTTTTAAAATTTTACTAAAACATCCGATTTCATCTTATATTAGTAAGCTGCCAATATGAAAGAAAATGAAACTGCCAGAAAAAATGTTTAAGCGACCAAAAACAAAAACTAATATTCTCAAACTTATAGATTTGAAGCACTAAAAAGACAAAAAACTTAAAAATTGCCAGATGAATTCCAAAAACCAAAAATCTTAAAATTCAAAAAAGACAAATGTTATCAAAACCACTAAAAGGTCTCAAAATTCGTAAAAAGTAAAAAATTTTCAAAAGAAACTCGATTATTTCTCAAAGATACCAAAAAATAAATGCTGCTGTTTCACAAAAATGTTGAAATATTTACCGAATAATTGTTTTCCAAAATGACGTTGTATATCTTGCGAAAACTAATCGAAAAAACTTAAGAAAACAATATTCAGATTACACCAACGAAAAACAAGTAAGGGTGAACGAAAAAAAACACAACTTAAAAATCAAAGAAGAAAAATATTTCCCAAATGTACATAATATAAATTTTCCTTAAATCGATTATTATGTAGTCAAATACAACTTACAAATAGAATTGTTCAATTTAGTACTGTTGTATTGCAAAATATATTTAAAAAAACTTATTGAAGATTTAAAAAACACAAATCTGTCATCAAACACTTTAGCCTTCAAAACCATATATAAAAGTATTCGAATGAATTATGTTATGATACAAAATAAACATCACTATATTATGATTCACTTCAAATATATTTTCATTGTCATTTTGTTAAATTTTAACAAAAAGGAATGAATTTCCATTAGAAAACACTTTGTTTTAATGCCGGAGATAATTATCAAATTGAGTGGACCTACTACAGTCTATAGTAAATTACAAAAATAAAAATCTAACTTGTTTATAAAAAGTTAAGCAACTTATGAAGCTGCCGGAGAAATACAAAACAAAATCATATATTATTATAGTAGAACTTATTCCCCTGTGGAGTTAAAATTATGTTTAGCAATTGCAATAATATCGTCTATTATTCCGACTTTATAAACATATATCCTTAAAATTATCTTTTTTCAAGAAAAAGGCAAAAAGAAATCTTTAAAATCGGTTTCACTTTTAAATTTGTACACTTAACACTGGTTTATAAGCCATTAAACGTTTATGAATACAATTCATAATGTTTTGCCTAATAATGGTTTATAAACCTGTTGTAAGTGTATCTGAATAAATATCAAAAAACAAAGCAATTAAAAATTATTAATTTTTCAGCTTACCGCATGAATACAAAACTACCCTGTTTTCGAACGAGTTCTTGCTACACAATCTTCTTCTTGTTCTCTATGCGAATTGTATTTACTATCACTTCTTACATTACTGCTTGTCCAATAAACTTGTTGCGTTAATATCCTCTTCAAGAACTTTACTAACAAAAGTGTGGGTTGTCTCACGATCGGCCGGCAAAAACCACAAAAATTCAAAAAACAATATTTCACGTTTTTGTGTTTACTTTTACTTGTTTGTTTTGCCAACGAACAAGTGAATAGAAATAAAAAAGCCAAAAAAAAAACTTACTTGGTGCAAGAGTATTTTAAGGGAGCAGCGCCAAATAGACCCAATGGAGGCACACACAGGTTCATAAATTTTGTTTATAAAAAAAAACAAACGTCTAGTATTGACATCTGTCATACTAAGCCAGTGTTGTTGAGCTAAAAAACAACAGCATGACTCAAATACTAATATATTTATCCAAGACACCAACATTTTATCAGTGTTGGTTAAAATACTGTGGAAAATTTAGCTAATACACATACCTCAGTAATGTATTATTAGCAAAACAATGTTTTTGTTAGAATTTTAAAGTCTAACAAAATTTAAAACAAAATTAAAAGAGAAAAAACATCACCTTTTTCTTTTTAAATTCCAATGTATGTCAAACCAAAGTATCCGGTTCGAAGGACCAAATGTTAAGCCACCAAGCGTATATGTAAAACTGTTGTGGGACCTGTAAATTGTTCAACCAAGTTTCCAAACAACTTGGTTTTAGTTTAATAAAAAGAAAGTGGTTGTTTTTAGGCACAGTATTGTTGTTTTGTTGAAAAAAAAATAAAAAAACACTTTCCTTTTAATGTTTTTTCCACTAGTATAGTTGTTATGGTATTCAATCGGTTAACCGATTAATTTTGTTCGGTTAACTGTTCGAATAATTCAAAATTGCCGATTTTAAAATAACGAATAAACCGATTAATTTGTGTCGGTTAACCGATTAACCGAAATTTCTTTTTTCATTTTAATTCAAATACAAATGTCAAAGTAAAATTACATATTTTTTCGAGCATTCAAGAAATATGTTTAGTGAGTATAATAACTCAATAATGTATTGTCGGATGAGAACATGATAATAGACGAAACTGGAGACTCTACTGAAACGAATTTTTATCAGAACTTATCGAAATAATTAAAAGTATTTAAAATCTAAAAAATTCAAAAGCACAATGGTATAATGGAGCATTTTATAAGCTTCGAAAAAACTAAAAAAAATAACTGACAAATTGGATATTCTTTATCACGTCTTATTTTCGATTTCTCCAACATCTCCAACGAGAGAGTTTTTTCCAAGTCGAGTTTTATTAAAACTAAAGAAAATTATTTACTTTTTTGTTGAATTGATATATTTGTTTATTTTTTATGTTTTTGTTCTTTTTATTAATAAAATACTTCAATAAGTACACAAAATTCGTGATTTAGTTTCAGTTTAACATTTAAATATAAATTATTCGGTTAATCGAATAATTTAAAATTAACCGATTATTAACCGAATAAATCTAAACCCCGATTAATTATTTGCTCGATTAACCGATTAAACCAGAAACCCGATTAATTGAATACCCTATTAGTTGTACAAAATTTGTTTTATTATAAAATCCAAATACAAAGGGCTCGATACAAATTCAAAAAGTTTAGGATAATTAAAGTTTACTTTACCAAGGCTAAGCAACGATTGGCTCGCAAAACTATAATATAAAGTTAAAGTAAGACTTAACGAAAACATCTAACTAAAAGGCTAAATATATATAGTTGCAGCGCTCTATAGATGGAAGTTTTTTTATATATTGTTGATGGCAACATCATCCCCCAACAGGACAGAGATGGGAAAACCAATACCATCCATTCAGACATGAACACAATGTAGTGATAGATTATTTTTTTGTTGTGACGAACCATGAGAATTTTGATGCGGGTTGAGTTCCCACGCCGGTTCATGAGCTAGTTGAGGTGGCATCAAAACTCATCCATGAAGGAGCTAAGGTTTCGTAACAATAAATGTCGCCCAATGGAAACTTTTCAAAATCGTCCTAACAGTCGAAAAGTTAGTTTGCGTATTTTGATAAGATAAATATCATTGTCCTAACAGTTTTTTTTTGTTGTTAGATTGCAAATGATAGTTAAATTTGATAGGGAAAATTATTTAGGTAGAAAATATAGTCAAAATCGTCCTAACAGTTGGGATCAGTTATTTGCGTATTATGATTTTTGTTATCTTCGAAATTTTGTGATTGCAATACAACTGTCCTGATCTTGAGGAGTCAGTTTGCATTTGTTGTATTGGGAATCATTAACAAAATAACGAAATATAAAAAAATTTGTCCTAAGATATAAGATATTAGTTTGCAAATTTTAGAATTGTTAAAATGAACATCATAAATTGTAGGAAAACGTCATAAGATTGTAAATGCCAACAACCACCATGAATACTCTCCACATCGACTGGAAAACCACTGTTCCTGAAACGTTTATGTGTTAATTGTATTTGTGAAATTTTATTGAAACTTTTATGTGTTAATTGTATTTGTGAAATTTTATTGTATCTTATGTATTTTATGTAATTGAAATTCATGTAACTTTTGTGTTTTATGTATTTGTAAAATTTTATTGTGTCTTTTATGTGTTGTATTTTAGAAATTACTGTGACTTTTGTATGTTAATTTTGTTTTTTTAAAAATCTTAATTTTGTATTGAAAGTGTTATTCTATAGTTATATGTTTTATATTTACAATTGTGATTAAATGTTTGAATATTAATTTTAAAGAATTTTGAGAAATAAGAGAATTTAACCAGTATTTTCATTTGTGCTCAGTAGTAGAATAATTAAATAAAAACAGAATGCCGATTCAAAGATCTCCACCAGAAACTGAAAATAGGGAATTAAGTGATATTATTGATATGTCAAAAACAATAAATACTCCCAATACTCACGTACCAAATCAAAAAACATCAGGTCATTTAGCTTCGGGCCAATCAACAGGTGCCATTCCGAAGGAAAGTAATCCGAAACCTACGGTAAATTATAACGTACCACCGCCACCGATTCCACAATTACAGAGGAGAATGTCAATAGGACATAGTCCGAGGGCATATGCAGTATTAATCAGGGAACTAATTATTGAGACAAATAAAGAATATAGAGATGAATTAGAAAATAGATTAGATAGAAGAATACAAGATAGTTTACAGGAAGGCTTCGCGGAGATAATAAGGCAAATGAAAAAAATGAATGTAAATGAAAAATCTTCCGAAGGTCTAAATTCCTTAGTTAGTGATGATACTGAACCACTTATCCCTGATCTCACTAAAGCGCCAGAAAAGAGAAAAGTTGAAACTTCCAATAACATACAAAGAAGATTAGATTTTCAACAAATATCTAATAATGAAATTAATATGTGTGTCAATAATCGACCGATAGAAACGCTGATACTGAAAGACATTATCCACATATCTTAGGGTAGATAAATGGGATGTAAGTTTTGACGAAAACACCGAAAAATTATACATAGAGGACTTTATTTTCCGAATAGAATATCTACAAAATATCATTCTTGTCCTTGGAGAGAATTACGCGGAGAGTTTCATAAACTATTGAAATGTGACGCTAAAGATTGGTATTGGTTGCTAGTTCAACAAAAGTCTTTAGATACTTGGGATGATTTAAAGAAAGCATTAAGATTGCAATATGCTTCAAATCGCAGCGAATACGAATTCATGTGAGATTTTGAGGAACGTAGACAAAAACCTGGGGAATCAATAGATGCTTACTTCCAAGCTATGCGAAAACTTAGATCCCGTTTAAAAATTATTAAAAGAAATATACGTCAAAATATCTCACAAATAGTGTACCCAATGCAGATATTTTCAGTAGAACATCTTAGGGATGAATGTAAGGAGATGCAACATCAATCAAGATATGGTCCGAGAAGACAAATCGATGAAATAATTGAGGACCAACAGAATGAGATAATAGAAGAAATCTATCCTAACAATAAAACAAAATCTAATGAAAAAAATAACAATACATGCTGGAACTGTCACTTACTTGGTCATTTATTCAAAGAATGTCCATGGATGCAGCGAAACTTGTTTTGTTTTAAATGTGGTTTGTCAGATAATAGGATTAATGAATCATATAAAAAGAGATTAGATAATTACCGGAGAGTCAGGAAGAGAATTTTTGGACCTGAATCTGATATTAGTAGATTAGACAAAGTAATACGAACAGGAATAGATTTAAGAAGAAAAAAACATTATTTAGAAGTATAGATCAGTCCGTCCGAAAATGTTGCGCTATTAACTATAGTAACCAAAATGATCGAGGGTATTTGCGAGTATACAATTAGGAAATATAACTTTACAACGATTACTAGATAGTGGAGCATCTATCAGCATTTTAGGGAAAAATTGCATAGAATTAGTTGAGAAAATAGGAGCCAAAATTGTACCAATATTGACCGAAGTGAAAACAGCCGGTGGAAAAGATTACCAGGTATTAGGGAAAACCAATGTAATAGTTGAATATCAAGCCAAATCTAGTGTAATAGAATTCAATTTATGTCCCGATTTATTACAGGAGGTTTATTTGGGAATAAACTTTTGGATAGAATTCCAAATAGCCCCTGAAATTTTTCAATTAGATTCCATAGAACCAGACCATGCAAAACTTTCCCTTAGAAGTAGATAAACAAAATATCACTATGGATCAGCAAGAGCAATAGGAAAAAGTGAAATCATTATTCAGGACATTTGAGAAACATGGATTAGGAAGAACACAAATAGAAGTACATAAAATAGATTTAGTAGAAGGCACAATACCGATTAAGGATAGACATTACTCAGTTTCTCCAGCCGTTCAGGAATTGATATATGCAGAGGTTGATGAAATGTTAAAGCTAGGGGTAATAGAAATCTGCAATAGCCCATGGAGTAACAGATGAACATTGGTAAGAAAACCAGGCAAAAACAGATTATGCCTAGACGCGAGAAAACTTAATGAGAAAACAATAAAAGATGCTTATCCAATCCAGAATATAGAAGGCATACTCAGTAGGTTAGATGAGATACACTTCATAAGCAGTGTAGATCTCAAATTTGCTTTCTGGTAAATTGAATTGGAGGAAAAGTCCAGAGCCTACACAGCTTTCACAATACCAGGGCGTCCGTTGTACCAATATGTGGTTATTCCATTTGGATTGTGCATCGCCGCGCAAAGGTTGTGTATACTCATGGACAAAGTGAGTCCTCAAGAACTCAAGGCCAATGTATTCGTCTATCTCGACGATTTACTGGTAATATCTTCTAATTTTGATGACCACATGATATTGCTGAGAAAAGTGTCGGATTGTCTGAATAAGGCCAATCTAACAATAGGCTTAGGGAAATCACAATTTTGCTTTAAGGAATTGAGATACCTTGGATTCATAGTGGAGGTGGATGTATGAAAACAGATCCTATTAAAATTGAGGCTATTAGAAAGTTAGAAGTTTCTTAGGCACAGCGGGATGGTACCTCAGCTTCATTCAATTTAATCAGAAAAGGTACGAAATTTCAATTAAATAATGAGGCATTAGACAGTTTTAATAAGATAAAACAAGCTTTAACGACAGCACCAGTCCTAGCGCACCCGAACTTTAGTAAACGTTTCTATATTCAATGCGATGCATCAAACTATGGTATTGGTGCAGTATTGTTCCAAAAGGATGAAGAGAAAAATGAGTGGCCAATTTCATTCTTCTCACAGAAACTGAATCCTGTGATGGAAATCAAAAGGTTCAGACAATATGTAGAATTGATGCCATTCACAGTGATCACCGATCAGATTGGCCGAATGGCATTAAAATTGCAATCGTTTGATTTTGAAATCGAACATAGAAATGGTTCGGATAACATTCAGGAATTGGAATTAGGTAACGCGAGTATATTAGGCTTTGAGACTGTAGAATTTGATTCAGAAGAATACCAGGAATTAATAGAAACAATAAACAAAAATCAAACCAAACTTCCAGACCTGAAAGTGGTTAACGGAATGGTTTATAAGAAAAGTAATTTTAGTTCAGATATGGAAAATCTAGAAGAATTTAATTGGAAGTTATGGGTTCCCAGTAATTTAACAGATACATTGATAAGGGAAGCTCTTAATCCGAAAGATAAGGCCCATGGTGGCATAAATAAAACATTGCAACGTCTTCGGTTGAGATATTACTGGCCCAACATGTTAATTCAAGTCCGAAACTATATTCAGAATTGTTCAATTTGTAATGAAACGAAATCAGCTAACAGAAATCTAATGCCCGAAATTGGTTCGGAGGAAATAACTTTTAGACCTTTTCAAAAGATTTACATTGACTTTTTAGGAAAATACCCACGGACAAAAAAAGGCAATGCTTACATATATATAGTAATGGATCACATGACCAAATTTGTATTTTGAAAAGCGATGAGAGATGCAACTGCCTCTAATGTGGTTAAATTTCTTTCTGAACAAGTTTTTCACGAATTCGGTGTCCCAGAGATTATACACTCTGATAATGGACAACAATTCACATTAAAAGAATTCGAGAAAATCGTACAATTGTATGAGATTAACCACATGAGAACTGCAGTTCATGCTTCTCAGTCTAATGCGTCGGAAAGAGTAAACCAGAGTGTATTGGCGGCTATCAGGGCGTATATGGAAAACGATCACAGGGATTGGGACGTAAATTTGTCTTCAATAGGGTTGGCATTACGTACTTCTATCCAAACGGCCACTGGCGTTAGCCCATTTTTTGCATTGTTTGGACACAACATGTTTACTTGTGGCTCAGATTATAGATTAGCAAAACAATTAAAAGCATTGGACGATAATGAAATTTTAATGGAAAGGTCTGATAAGATCAGACTTATTAGGGAAATAATTAAAGATAATATACACAAAGCATATGAACGGAGTTCCTTAAGATTTAATAGAGGCGAGCGAGTAGTACGATTTGTTCCGGGTCAGGAAGTTTTTAAAAGAAACTTTGTCTTAAGTGACTTTAAGAAAAACATAAACGCCAAATTCTGTCGAAAATTTGTGAAATGTAGAATTCGTAGAGTTATTGGGAACAATATGTACGAGCTCGAAATCTTAACAGGTACGCCACTAGGAATCTATCACGCCAAGGACATAAAACAATAAAGAATTGATAACCTTACAAAATAGGTAGAGTTTAAACGTATTACAATTTAGAATAAGAAACACAATCTTGACTTAATTATACAATTTAAATTTTGTGCAATATTAGTTTAAGGTCTGTTTGTTGTTCAGTGTTTAATTATTTTTAAATTATACCTATATAATGTTGTCCAAAATATAGAATACAATAATTGGGAATTTGTGCAATAAAAAAATGACAATCTAAGATAAATTTGACTTACGTGTACAAAATTTAGTGCAATAATAAGTTAAGTATGTGTTTATGATGTCATGTGTGTTCAAAAATTGTCCAATTATTTTATAAATGTAGATTATTATGTCCCGAACATATAGAAAAATTCCTGAAAGTGGAGAGAACAAGTAAATTTGTGCAGATCAATTATGTGTGCAATATTAGCTTAAGATTTGTGTTCTGTCTCGGATTGTTGTTTTATTCATGAAATTATAGACTTACGGTCTAATTCATAATAACTTAAAACAGTTTTATAAGTCGTTAATAAGAAAAAAATCGAAAAACAGTATTCATAAACGTTTAATAGTGTTATAAGTCTGTTATAAACCATTCATAAATTTGAAATATTTATTGTAGGTTCGACACTACTTTAAACCTATTTTAAGGTATTATTTTTCCATTTTATCTGGAAAAAAGCGAATTTTAAAGATAATTGTTTATAAATTTGCAATAATAGACGATACTATTGCAATTGCTAAACATAATTTTAACTCCGCCGGGGAATAAATCACACTTTAATAATATATGATTTTGTTTCATATTCCTACGACATTGAGCTTCATGAGGTTCGCAGGTGAGTTTTATAGACATTTTTGTAATTTTCTATTAACCTGTAACGCCATGTAATAATAAAATGTGTAAACATTGTGGAAAAGGTCCACACAATCTAATATACCCACTCCGAAATTAAAATTATGTGTTTCCACATAGAAATTCATTAAATTTTGTTAAAATTTAACAAAATGTCAATAAAAATAAATTAATAAAACAAATTATAAAACAGTGATGTTTATTTTATCACAGAATATTCGTCATTCGAATACTTTTAATAATAGTTGTAATAAAATATATAAAAACGTTTCATTTTAGCCTAATATAAATTTACTGGAATCAAATATAGATTATTTTCTCTAAAAATTAGTTTTTATCATCAAAAATGTATTATTACTAAAAACAAACAATGAAAAAAAAGATAATTTACGAATATTTTATCCTAATGACAAGCAACACTAACAACGATAAAGAAGAAATAACTAAGAAGCATTGCCAGCTTAGACAAAAAACAGTACATTAGTTATTGTGCCTTTATCAAACGTTTATGAATAGAATACTTTTATTAAAGGTTTATACAGCTAAACTGTTTGTTAACAAATTTGTGCTTTAAATCTACAATAAGATTTTATTATGAATTAGACCGTTAGTCTTCTCGTACAATGTTCTCAATATGATAATATAAGAATTTAGTGCAATATTTACGATAAGTTAGAACAATATTAACTTGTGCAATATTGGTAATAATTACAATATTAAGTTAAATTTTTTTTTGTCTCGTATCGTGAATATTAAATTATTGTATTGCTATTGAAGTTCTAGTACCTGAAGCAAAATATAAATATATTGAACAGAATAACATGGATCCAGTATACTTCCCTTATTCGTAGTATGTTTGATGCTGATTGCCCGGCTAACTCACTGGATGATCTTGATTAGGTACCGTGGGTGTAACCTACGTTGGGCGTTGAACAAAAATATGGTGGAAATCATTAGGACATAACCACCTCACACTGTCATCCCTGCGACATGTCTGGGTATACCAGAGTTTTGTTGAGGTAGTCCAAATCGTTGCATTTCATTATTTAATTTATTTTAATTTTGTGTCCAATAATAATTTTTTTTAGTTTCACAAAATTTTTCTTCTTTTTAGTTTGATGTTTCCTATTCATGTGTTGATTGTTTGTTTGTTTATGTAGAACTGTCAAACGAAAGGTGGAATGTATCTTTGTACAGGGTTGTTCTGTAGGGAACTTGTGTAGCTAGTCTAAACTAATAAAATTAAATTACTAATCAGTAAGAAAGCAGAAAGCGAAGGTCCAAGAACGAGACATGCAATAAATTAAAGTTGAAATTAAATATTTGTGTCCTAAGAAAATTTTTTTTGATAAGATAAAAATTTGTGACCAAAATAAAATCGTCTAGAAACTAAAGGTAAATGAAATTGCTTAATTGAAGAAAGTGATGATCACTATGAACAGAAACGGAATAAATTATGAGGAGATAAAGCAGAAAAGATTGATCTCATAAGGAAAACCAAGGCAGTGTAGCCGAAATATTTCTTGGGGTCACAAAATTGGAGAAAACTAACTGAAGGTAATTCCTCTTATTATAAATTAACAAGTGGTAGCACCAAATAATCAAGGCGAAAAGTGCATCCAACCACGCCATCTGCTTTTGAGCTGTAGAATAAAAATAGATTCCACACATATTTGAGGAAATTAAGTGTCTAGAATAATAATAATAAAAAATTATAGTAAAAAGGCATTAGGGTAGGTTAGAACTTAGAATAGGTTAAATTATATTAAGTCTTTAGTCATAGGTGTTTGTTGATTATATTGTAATTGTTAGTAAATATTATTGTAAAGGGATCAAACTAATAGGAAACTAAATCAAATTTTTATAGCCTCATTATTCGTCCTTCAGGGAGCTCCTTTAGGAATTAAAGAAAATAATATTAAATAAGGCCTAAATATAATATTGAGTAAAATTTTAAGCTCGAGTTTCTGTTTTATTAGATTGATTCTTATTCATATAATTTGATTGTGAATAGGTTAAGAATAAATGTTTAGTGTTAGTCTTAAGTTCTATAGTTCAGCAATTTTTTTTTAATTTTTTTTTAGACATATATGTAGATTTTAGAAAACTTTATTTATTTAAATTGAGACCAGAAAATATATAACTGACAAATTAAACGTAAGATTTTTTTTATAAAAGACCTTTTTACTTCTTTAGATAAAAATAAGAAAATAGAAATAATTGTTTTAGTTAAGTTTTATTGTTTATATTTATTTTAGTTTTTATATTTGTAATAAATGTGATTTGAAAAGAAGTTAAGAATATGTGTTGGTAAATATTTTTGAGTTTCAGGCACAGTGAGCCGAAAATGGTGAGAGTGTGAATACAAAAGTATGAAATGGTGAGTTGTTGAAGATGGAGTCGTAGGGGTCATGTAAGTGAATAATGACTATGGTTGGGAGGACGACGTGAGTGGGAATATCATTTAACCCATATTAGTGTATTGTGATGTTCAGAGTTAGGGTATTTTGTTTTATGTTTTAATCAATGTAGTGATAGATTATTTTTGTTGTTGTGACGGACCATGAGAATTTTGATGCGGGTTGAGTTCCCAAGCCGGTGTATGAGCTAGTTGAGGTGTCATCAAAACTCATCCATGAAGGGGCTAGGTTTCGTAACAATTTCAGAAACAATAAAATTTTTGTGAGTCATTATTATTTATTTAAATTTGAAATTGTGAAAAATTTTATTCATCTGAAAATATGTTTACTTCAATTTTGTCCACTACATGTTTGAAAACGGCATAAAATTTTTCTTTTTTTGAATTTTCGTTAAGCCAAATTTTAAACAATAACCTAAAAAAGATAGTATTATTCGAAAACGGTTAAAAATGGCTATTATATGTAAATGAAAATTGTTTTATAACATTTCAATATATTCATTTAATCTGCCGAACTTTGCCGAAATTTTAAAAGCTTCCACGAAGTTACATTTTGAAAACAATCGCAGCACTTTTAAGGTTATGTTAAAAAAGTGGATTTATTTCAAGCAAGTTAAACAATTTTATCACATTTTTTAACAAAAAACATTACTTACTTAGTTTATTGTTCTCCATTTTCACTTTCTTGTTTATAACTCGCGAAATTATTTAAACATGCAATTGAAAATTTGAAAGCAATACAGGCATTTCAACAAAATTTATTAAGTGATTACGATGCAATGTTTTTGACTGCGTGTTGTCAAATGGAATTTAATATCTACCAAAAACAGAAAGCTGACCTAATTAATTTGGAGTATTGGTTACAAAATGGCATTAAAAAAAGT
The DNA here is from genome assembly GCF_958450345.1 of Calliphora vicina. Lineage (NCBI taxonomy): Eukaryota > Metazoa > Arthropoda > Insecta > Diptera > Calliphoridae > Calliphora > Calliphora vicina. The sequence goes on from NC_088784.1 coordinate 50,626,061, forward strand.
GCAATATTTGCATTTTGAAAAATTGGACTTTAGCACAGTTTGGTAGTCGTTTAACCTATAGTGATAAATATAAATATTAGATATTAGTAAACTAATATTATTATAAACTGATGTTGTTGATTGGCATTGGCTAAGAATCGAACCCATGATCAAACCCTCTAACCAATTAAGCCACAGTGCCCTCATTTTTTGAATAACATCCCTATCATGATTTACTGATTCCTGAAGAAAATTAAAAATTTGAACGGATTAAGATATCATAATAAGATTTAGAACTTATACCTATAGATCGAAATGTCTTTTAATCAATGGATTGATAATGTTTGCCATTGGAAAAATATGTTCCAAAAATTTAGTTTTTTCATAAAGGAGATGTTTGGTGAATTTATATAATACTAGCTAAAACCCGGTGTGCTTCGCTACCCGTACCGTAAAGATTTACAATATATTTAGTCTATCTAAAATTAGTTTCTGTTCATGTGAAAAACATGGATTTTCTAGATTTAGTCCGCAAAATTGCAAACACTGACGATGAGCTTTATCAATTATCATTGCAAATACTAAGCAAATAGGAAACTGGAATCGAATAAAATCAAATGGCATTTCCGAAGTTATAATTCCCAGTTATAAAGGTCGCTCCGATTAGATTGTTCATTAATTGCCTTACTGTACATACAAACAAACACACATTGACTTTTATATATGGGGCATTTCATGTCAAGTGAACCAACTTTTGAAATCGATGTCTTCCGGGATGAAATTTGCACCAAGGTTAGTTCTATTGGATAGTAACTCAGACAAGATCGGTCGAGAACTCTCTGAGTTATAGGGGGTCAAATTTTGACATTTTGGTCAAACTGGTGTTTTTTCTTATCCATGTAACTTATTACCTATTGTTCTTAGCAAAATGTGTCCCAAATAGCTTAGATAGCTCTTTCTTCAATATTTTAATAAAAAAATAAAAAATTTTTAATATTTTTTTTCCGAAATCAAAAACTTTTTTGACTTTTTTTTAAAAATGGGCCCTTTTTTTCTTAAAATAAAGCTTAGTGGGATGCGAGTGGGATATATATCAAAATAAATGTTTTGTAACCACTAAGCGACCAAAAGGGTCTTCAAGGATAATATCTAAGCTTTTGTTTGAGCTAAAAAAAAAAATTAAAAAAGGGTCCATTTTGAAAAAAAAAGTCAACAAAGTTTTTGATTTTGCAAAAAAAGTCAAAAATTGTATATCTTTTATAACTCGAGAAATACAATTTTTGACTTTTTTTTTGCAAAATCGATTTTTCTCCAATATGGGCCCTTTTTTAACATTTTTTTTTGCTCAAAAGAAAGTTTAGTTCTTTTCCTTTAAGACCTATTTGGTCGCATAGTGGGATACGAGTGGGATATCTATCAAAATAATTGTTTTAACACAAAAATTGTATGTCTTGAGTTACAAAACATTTATTTTGCTATATATCCCACTCGCATCCCACTAAGCGACCAAAACCATCTTAAAGGAATACGAGCCCTAACCGCAAAAATGACGTAAGCGCCATTTTTTAAAAAATTTAGTTTTTAATGAAAATCGATAGAAAACTTTCGTGCGCATCAAAACACGAAACTATGAAAATTAAGACTTTATATATACAGAGATATCGCAATTTCAATTATATCGTAAGCGACACTCACCTTTTTGCTTTACCGCAAAAATAACGTAAGCGACATAAAAGCAAAAAGGGGCGGTAAATGAAAGTAAGAGTAGCCGAAGAACTAGAGAGAAAATCAAAAGAAATTGAAATACAAAAAGATAGATGTACTAAATGTGATCAAGGAAAAAATTTAGACAGCAGTCACATCCAAACAGAAGAATTTAAGCTTAAGAATTTTTTTGAAGGAATAAAAACAAAGGGAAAATGTTTTGTTTTTATGTGCTAGTTTCGACCTTCAAAAAGTTTTGAATATGCCTCATAGTAAAACAAGTAAGAAAGTATGGTTGGTCAAGCCCGACCATATAATACCCTACACTAAGAATAAGAGATTTGAGATTTATGTCTATATTAAAATTAACTATGTTGAATTTTATGTGTATACCAACATTTTTAAGAGATTTATGCACGTTCAATATTTGTTGTTGTTAAAACCAATTCATACAAAGAAAAAAGAAAAAAAAACTCACTTTCAACAAAAACAAAATCTACATGGATGATCGCAGTCGTCAATGTTTACCAGCTAAGCATACGAAACTGTTGTTGCTTTCAACATGCGTGTATTCAGTGAAGAACGACAAAAAAAATAATAAGACAAAGTTGTTTGTGTATACAAAACACACAGCCTATAGCTAAGAGCAATTACAAAAACAAAAGAGTACCAAGAGTATAGGGCTTGGGCATGACTGCTTTACATGGACAGCCAGACGGACGGACATCGTTTAATCGACTCAGAAAGTGAATCTGAGTCGATCGGTATACTTTCAGGTGGGTCCTAGACTAATATTTTAGGGTGTTACAAACATCTGCACAAACGCATAATACCCTCCCCACTATGGTGGTGTAGGGTATAAATATTACACTGTTTTATTCAAGAAAATATTAGTATTACAATTTAAGTGTTTATGGATTGTGTTTTTTATTTGGTGAAAAAGACGGCAAACGATGTTGTAATGAAATTTGTACTGCAATGTACAAATATCTCCTTATTTTAGACGAACGGAAAACAGTGAACGATTTAAGTTTGTATTGCGATAACTGTGCCTGGCAAAATCATAATAAAACCATGTTAACCATGATAGCTTATTTCATTATATCATCCAAATTCATTAAATCTATTAAAATTACTTACTTACTACCAGGTCTTACCATGATGCCTGTTGATTCTATTCACAGCACAATAGAATCATTTACTCGAAACCGAACTGTATGGGTTCCTAGTGAGTGGCCTACAGTTATTCGAAGTGCAAGAACAAACCCTTACGGTTATGAGTGTATATCATTAAAGCACTCTGATTTTCTAAACTAGAAAATGTTTTCTGATCTGCTTCTTCCAAAGTAAATAAGATTACAATTAAATACATCTATTTAGACAATAGCGAGGAAAAGACTATTAACATTGATTTAAATACTTCTACGGCCCGTGGACTTCCAACACAGAATTAAAAAATTTCGTCACATAAATTCAATGATATAAAAACTCTTTGCAATAAAAATAGTATTCCTCAATGTTTTCATAACGAATATATTGGCCTAAAACATTCCCAAAATATTAAAGACGCCTTAAACAAAACATATGAAGAAGATGTGCCTTAATTTCCTAAGCACCTACTATATTATGTTAAATCTTTACTATGATTTATAACAAATGTTTAATTTAGAAAATATCTTTTTTCGAAAAAGAAAATATTTTTTCTTTGTAAAGCATTTATCGTATGCGCCACAATTTAGTCTCACATGCCTGTAATAGAGACGGTAAAAATAACGTAAGCTCCAAAACAAATTTGTTGCTCACAAAATAAAATGCACTTATCGCATGTATGATACCATTAATAGACTACATTCAAATTTTTAAAGAAATCCTTCGCACAACTTGAAAAAAAAAGAAAAAAACTCTCTCCTATAAAATTTGATTTTTGGCACTTACGTTATTTTCGCGGTTAGGGCTCGAATAGACCTAAGCTTTCTTTATAGCAAAAAAAAATTACAAAAAGGGCCCATTTTAAAAAAAAGTCAAAAATGTTTTTGATTTTGCCAAAAAAATCAAAAATTGTATATCTTGAGTTACAAAATATTTATTTTGATAGATATCCCACTCGTATCCCACTAAGGGACCTAAAATATCTTAAAGGAATGGACCTCAGCTTTCTTTTGACTAAAAAAAAATGTTAAAAAAGGGCCATTTTGAAAAAAAATTCGAATTTGCAAAAAAAAAAAGTCAATAATTGAATGTCTTGAGTTAAATCATTTTTATTTTGGTAGATATCCCACTCACATTTTACTAAGTGACAAAATAGGTCTTAAAGGAAAAGACCTAAGCTTTCTTTTGAGCAAAAAAAAATTTAAAAAAAGGTCCCCTATTGGAAAAAATTTCGATTTTGCAAAAAAAATTAAAAAATTTTATGTCTTGCGTTACAAAATATTTATTTTGATAGATATCCCACTCGCATCACACTAAGCGACCAAAAATATCTTAAAGGAATGGACCTAGGCTTTCTTTTGAGCAAAAAAAAAATTAAAAAGAGGTCTCATATTGGAAAAATTGCGATTTTGCAAAAAAATTTTAAAAATTGTATTTCTTGAGTTATAAAATATTTATTTTGATAGATATCCCACTCGCATCCCACTAAGGGACTAAAAATATCTTAAAGGAATTGACCTAAGCTTCCTTTTGACTATAAACAATTTGCAAAAAAAAAGTCAAAAATTTTAAGTCTTGAGTTAAAAAATATTTATTTTGATAGATATCCCACTCGCATCCCACTAAGCGACCAACTTCAAGGATAATATCTAAGCTTTTGTTTGAGCTAAAAAAAAAATTAAAAAAGGGTCCATTTTGAAAAAAAAGTCAACAAAGTTTTTGATTTTGCAAAAAAATTGTATGTTTTGAGTTACAAAATATTTATTTTGATATATATCCCACTCGTATCACACTAAGCGACCAAATAGGAAAAAAATATTAAAATTTTTTTATTTTTTTCTTAAAATATTTTTTTCGAAAGATTGAAGAAAGAGCTATCATATTTTGCTAAGAACAATAGGTAATAAGTTACATGGATAAGAAAAAACACCTGTTTGACCAAAATGTCAAAATTCGACCCCCTATAACTCAGAGAGTTCTCGACCGATCTTGTGTAAAAATTGTGTCTGAGTTACTATCCAATAGAACTAACCTTGGTGTCTTCCCGATCGGAAGACATCGATTTCAAAAGTTGGTTCACTTGATATGAAATGCCCCACATATATAAGGGTTTCAAATGTATATATACACATTTTAAACATTTGCTTAATATTTTTGGTAGTCCGCGCATTTCTGTACTAAATATTAATATTGATATCTGCTATAGCTGTCCCTATATATAATTTTTCATCACATCTATGGGAGGTGCCACGCCCACTATTGCTATTTTGCCCATTTTTGGCCTAAATAAGTAGTTTATACAAAATTTGAATGGTTTCAAATGTATACATACAAATTTTAACATTTGCTTAATATTTTTGGTAGTCCGCGCATTTCTGTACTAAATATTAATATTGATAGCTGCTATAGCTGTCCCTATATATAATTTTTCATCACATCTATGGGAGGTGCCACGCCCACTATTGATAGTCCGCCCATTCTTGTCCTAAATATGTAATTCATACAAAGTTTCATTGCTTTACATATCAATATTATACAGATAGATATGAATTATAGTATTTAGTTTGTATGGGATGTGCCACTCCCATTATTGATAGTCCGCCCATTCTTGACCTAAATATTAATATTGATGGTAGAATAACCGTACCATATATCTTATTGTTTTCCATATATAAATTTTTTTTAATTATCATCATATGGGAGGTGCCACGCCCTCTGTGGTTACTACTCCCATTTTTGCCGCAAATATTTGAACAAACAGTGGAATTGCTCATGCAAAATTTGAGGACTATAGGTATTAGAGTTTCCTAAATATTTGATTTTAAAAATTAACTTTATATGGGAGGTACCTCGCCCACATAAAATTTCAAAACAAAAAGCCTATAGCTCCTTCCAGACATACATAATTATACTGTAAAAATTTCAAGCAAATCGGTTCAGCCGTTTAGCCGTCTATAGATCCCCAACTAATAATAATAAACATACATACATACATACATACATACATACATACATACATACATACATACATACATACATACATACATACATACATACATACATACATACATACATACATACATACATACATACATACATACATACATACATACATACATACATACATACATACATACATACATACATACATACATACAGACATACATACATACATACATACATACATACATACATACATACATACATACATACATACATACATACATACATACATACATACATACATACATACATACATACATACATACATACATACATACATACATACATACATACATACATACATACATACATACATACATACATTTTATGATTTTATTAGCCTATGGAAAATTATCCTTACAGGCAATTAACAATTATTTGTATAAATGTAATTAAAAAACTTATTATAAAAATTATGAATTCAAATGAGCAATAATGTTGTTTTTAATTATATTGTTACTTAATGAAAAATCAATTAACATGTAAAATTTATTAAATTCCATACACATTCTCCTTATTGGATCAGCATTGGCAAAGTTCGCTCTAATAAATTTCACTGATAATGGAACAAAATGACGTGATGGTCGTTGAGGCACATTAAATGAGATATTTTGGATTAAAAAACCGGAACTTACACTACCATTGATTATGTTGCAAATAAATGAAATGTTTAACATTGATCTTCGGCTCTTCAGGGTTGGAAGTTTAATTAAAGCCAATCTTGCAGAATATGAAGGTAGATTTATTGGGTTGAAATTTAATCCACGAAGACAAAAGAGTAGGAACTGTTTTTGTACAGATTCAATAGCGTCAGAATGCTTTTTATATATAGGGTCCCATATTACGGATCCGTATTCCAGGATAGGTCTTACCAGGGATGTGTATAGAGATTTAGTGGCATAAGGGTCATTGAACTCCCTAGCCCAACGTTTCATAAATCCTAGTACACCTCTGGCTTTATTTGCTGTCATTGTTATATGTGAAATAAAATTTAGCTTGGAATCCAGTAAAATTCCCAGATCTAAAAATTTATCGACCATTTCAAGCTGATGTAGTTCAAAAACATAGTGTGCCGGTATTGGATTCTTTCTAACAAATCGCATATATTTGCACTTTTTTAGGTTTAATTCCATATGATTTTCTTTACACCATGAATAAAACGAATTTAAATCATCTTGAAGAAGTTGCTGATCAAGAACTTGACGATAGCTTAAAAATATTTTAACGTCGTCTGCATACATTAAGACATTTGAACCACGAATAACTTGAGGAAGGTCATTTATAAACAGTGAGAAAAGAAGAGGACCGAGATGACTGCCCTGTGGTACACCAGATGATACCTTTATATTTTTAGAACGAATATTCTTAAAAAGTACAGCTTGTATTCTATTTGTTAAATACGAGAAAATCCACTGTAATGTACTGTCGGAAAACCCCAATAAACAAAGTTTCTTTCTCAAAAGCATATGATTGACTTTGTCAAAAGCTTTGCTGAAGTCTGTATATATCACATCTATTTGCTGATGTTGAAGAAATCCGTGATAAATTTCGGATGTTAGGTGAAGAAGATTTGTTGTAGTTGAGCATCCTTTCTGAAAGCCATGTTGATAAGGAGATATTAAAGTTGAGACTTGATAGCATAATTGTTCAGTTATGATTTTCTCGAATAATTTGGGTATTATACTTAATTTAGCAATACCTCGGTAGTTTTTAATATCAGACTTATTTCCTGATTTAAATAATGGAACAATAAAAGAATCCTTCCAGACGTTAGGAAAATTACAACTCTTTATTGATTTGTTAAATAAATACGTAAGAGGGATAGCAATATTGTCAGCACAATTGATTAAAATACTGCTGGGGATTTTATCAGGACCAAAATTATGCGAAAATTTTAGTTTCTTTAATTCCATGGTTATATTACAAACATCGATAAAGTGTATAGATACTGATTGATTTGAAGATATCGTATATGGGTAGTCAGCAGAATCATTATAAGTTGCATTTGAATAAGTTGTTGAGAAAAAATCCGCAAATAGATTGCTTATAACTGCATCATCACTAGATTCATTTTGGTTAAACTTCATAGATGAGGGGATGCCAGTTGATTTTCTTTTGGAGTTGACAAATTTGAAAAACGATTTAGGATTACGTTTAAAATTGTATTTAACTTTGTTTATATAATTATTGTAACACGATTTACTGAGCAGAGTGTACTCAGCTCGACAAACGGAGTACTTGAAGTAAAAAAGATGAGAACCAGTTTGTTTAAATTTTTTGTAAAATTTATTTTTCTTATTTTTAACTTGAACCAGCTGTTTATTATTCCACGGTGGACCAGACAGATTTGTATATATTTGTTTTGGAACACATAAATCCAAGAATGAATTTAATTTATTGTAAAAAGCTTCAGTCATTTGCTCAACATCTGTATAGTACGAAAATATATTGTACCAGTTTGTATTGTTAAGGAGTTCATTCAACATATTATAATTGGTACGATTGAACGAAAAAACCTTTTTACTTTCATCAGGTGAAGTCAAGAGCGATTTATATATTATTGGCGTTCTTAGCTCAATTGTAGGATGGTAGCAATCTTCTGGAGTTGTAATTGTTTGGACAAAATATTTATCATCTGGCAAATAATTCCAAGCTACTGATGGCAGATTAAAGTCTCCAAAGACAAAAATAGCGTCGTTATTATGAAGGGAGCGGCCAATAGAACTAATAATTTCAGCCTGTTTGATGTATGTTATTTGTGGAGAAGATGGCGGAATGTAGGAACATGTAATAAATATTTTATATCCATTTACTTTTACTGATACTGATATAAATTCTATGTCTTGTGGAAATTCGAAATCTACAAGTTCAGATGAAAAATTAGAAGAAACTGCGATAAGGACACCACCACCTGTGGACTTGCTGCCACGATCACGACGAAAAATATTAAATTTGTTACAAAGTATTTCGGTATTTAAAAAATTTTCATTGAGCCATGTTTCTGTTAATACTAAAATATGTTGATCAATGTTAAAGCTTTCTATATAAAGGGATGATAGTTTTGTTCTCAAACCACGAACATTTTGATAAACGATAGACATGAAGTCATTAGTTGGAATTAGTTTTTTGGAGCAACAAATTCACGTTGTGGAAGTACCGCGATATTTTGTGGCCTAGGTCTGTAAATATATTCACGAACAAGTGTATTTATAGGCCAGAAATTCGGATCATCTAAGGTTTTAAAAATATCAATGGAAACAGTAATTTTAAATGATGAGATAGATCTGGGTTGGGGAAAGTTAAACTTTTGTATTGAAATATCAGCTTCATTTCCAATTATATTTTTCACGTAGTAGTCAACAGATTCAGTTGTAGTATCGTTTGCCAAGCGGGAAATAAATATTGTTTTTTTAGGAGGTATTGCTCGTAGAGGAATACGGACGTTTTCATTATTTAGCAGTTGTGGAGGATTGTAAGAAGTATTATTGTTTATATTAGCAGTATTTAAAATAGCATCTGCATAACTTAATTGTAAATTATTACAATTTAATTTGGGAGCATTCGAGGATGGGAAATTGCAATCAGTTGGTACAGATGGATCGGAATTACTAGGTACAGATGGATCAGAATTACTAGGCGGTCCAGAAACAGAAGTAGAAGGTTGCTCATCACGTTTTTCCTTTGCGGATTTGCGGCGTTTAGGAGAAGATTGAGGCGGGGACTTAAGATTATCTAATGATTTATAATCATCAAACAAATTGCCATATTCTGATATACGATCATTTAACTTATTAGCATCGTCTTGAAGTTCCATAAATTTCTTCTTAGTATCTTGGAAAAAACGGTAATAATTCACACCAAGTTTCCTACAGCTTTCGCAACACCAGTGTAGTCCATTATTTTTCATAATTGCTTCAGCAACTAGGCCAGATAATCCACTACATTTAAAGTGGCAAAATTCATGGCAGAGCCAACACACAATCATTCTTTCTTCTTCACTTTTAATATTGCAATTTTTTTAAATAATAAATAAATAATCACTCACCCACCTTCGTTACTCTATTGAACCCCCTAGAAATAGTATCCCCGACTGGTCACTCTGCAATATCAAGCACGAAAATAAATTGGTTGAAATATAGAAAATATATTAGCACACACAGTACAGAAAATATATCTCTAAGAACACCAGAAGATACCGATATCTCACTCAAAAATTTTGAACAAAACTTAAAACTTGCTGTTGAACACGCCACTCAAATAACCCAACAAATAAGATACAATAGACTCTATTCTGCAGACATTGAACAGTTATTAGCTGAAAAAAGAAGAGTTCGTCGAGAGTGGCAACTCTATAGATCCCCTCAACTTAAAACGGAGCTTAGAAAATGTCGCAAACGCCTCAGTATGCTTCTTCACAAACGCAAAACTGAATCGATTAATAAATATCTGGAGAACTTAGATGCCACCCAGTACTCAAACTACTCTCTATGGCGAGCTACAAAAAAATTAAAAAGACCTGTTATGAGCAGACCTCCTCTACGTAATTCTAGTGGAGGCTGGGCGAGAAACGATACTGAAAAAGGAAACCTGTTTGTTAGTCATCTAAAGACCTACACCTACTTTACCCCATAGTACTGCAGCTAAACCACTTCGTTTTGAGATTTCAGAGATTGTCAAGGCTATTGTTGATTTAAACTCCAAAAAATCACCTGGTATTGATAAAATCAGTAACAAGATGCTCCTCGAGCTACCCCAAATTGCATTAAGAATAATCCTATTTATTTTTAATGCTATATTACGCCTTGCATATTATCCACCAGAATGGAAGGTTTCTTTAGTTACAATGATACCTAAGCCGGGAAAAGATCACAGTAAATTAGAATCATATAGACCCATTAGCCTATTGTCAAATATATCAAAGCTATTCGAAAAACTGTTAATGCACAAGTTAAAGCCGATAGTAAATCATTTTGATTGTATTCCAACTCATCAATTCGGATTTCGAGAAAAACATAACACCATAGAACAAACTCACAGGTTGGTAGAAATCATATCCAAGACATTTGAAGAAAAAAAGTATTGTTCTGCACTCTTCATCGACGTTTCGCAAGCCTTCGACAAAGTATGCCATGAAGGATTATCGATAAAAATAAAACAATATTTACCAGTGAACACACACAAGCTTCTAGAAAGTTATCTAAGTCATCGAAAGTTCGTTCTTAAAGAGGGAGACTTCATAAGTTCACCACAGCCTATTGAAGCAGGCGTACCCCAAGGAAGTATACTGGGTCCCTTCCTATATTAGCTATATACTTGAGATATGCCTACAAACAGTCGAACCCACATATCAACTTTTGCTGATGACACAGCTATACTAGCCATTCATGAAAACCCCCAAGAAGCATCTGTACTTTTACAAGGCCATATACTCGACATAGAAAGGTGGTTAAAACAATGGAGAATAAAAGTAAACGAGCAAAAATGTATACATCTTACATTCACATTGCGTAGATAATCGTGCCCTCCAATCCTAATAAATAATCATATAATACCTCAACAAACTGAAGTTAAATATCTAGGTCTGCATCTAGACCAGACGTCGGCGCTAGTATTGTTCTGACAACGAAGATTTTCGGCTATTTACACGTACACAACACGATCGAAAACAAAACTCGTAGCAAGAGCTTAAAAATAGACTCATTACATTTAGTTGTTTAAAAACATTCAACAAAGCAGGAGTATACCGCATGATTGTTTTAGTTTTTTTTATTTTCCATAAAAATACTCACAACAAGAGCGTAGAAAATTCAAACATTTCATTTAGTTGCTTGACAGCATTCAACAAAGTAGGAGTATAGCGCATGTTTTTCGTTTTTTTGCTCATTTTTTGTTTGTTTTTAGCTCAGTCTTTGTTTTTTTCAGTACACTGAGAAGCAACAACCTGAATGAATGTTTATTTTTTATTTTACAGAATATTTTTTAAACTTTTACAGAATATTATTATATATTATAAACTTTATTAATAATAAATAGGTATGTGGGCAGAAGAATGGGAAAGGAAATTTTTATTTTCTTTAAATTTATTAAAAGAGGCCGAATGCCTTGTATGTAATAAAGTTTTAAAAAATGTTTATGCAAGTTGTCTGAAACGACATTATGAAAATTGTCATAAAGATTTACATTATGTAGCTGGAATTGACAGAATACATCTTTTAAAAAAATTGAAGGAAGACTTTCATATTAAAAATGTACAAATAAAAAATAAAATCATTAGTAATACTGATGATTGTTTGGCAAATCAATTGGCAAATCAATTAAAAGCTACATATGCAATATCTTTAGCTCTTGCATCAAAAGGTCGACCTTTTGAGGACGGCGAACTTTTTAAAGATATTTGTCTGTCCATAATGCATTTGTTTGGTAATGCAGGGCTACAAATTGAACAAATAGTTTGAGATATGCCGTTATCAGCTAGAACTATAACTCGACGCACTGAACAAATAGGGCTATTTTTGCAATGGGAAACACAGGAGAGAATTAAAAATTCTAGATATGTATCTGTATGCTTCGACGAAAGTGTCGATAATTGCGATACCAGCCAAATGGTTGTATGCATTAGAACCGTAGATTTTAATTTCAACTCCTTTGAAGAAATTCTAAAACTAATTCCTTTCTACGGAAGTGTCACAGGAGCTGCTATTTATGACGCTTTTGAAAGGAACATTTTAACTATTGTAGATAAAAGTAAATTATCCGCCATTTGTACAGATGGCGCCGCAGTTATGCTGGGGCGAAACAATGGTTTTGTTGGACATTTAATTAAAGCTGACATAGATGTACCAAATTTTCATTGTGCTATTCACCAACAAGCATTGTTCTCAAAAACGGTAGGCTTCAACGAAGCAATGAAAATGGCCATAAAATAATAAATAGACTTAGAGGAGGACATAATGCCCTTACCCATAGAAAGCTAGTGGCTTTCTTAAAAGAAATAGAAGCAGAGTACGGTGATATATTGTTGTTTACCGAAGTTCGATGGCTAAGTCGAGGAAAAAGTCTGGAACGCCTTTTTAATCTTAGGGAAGAGATATTAATCTTTTTAGAATCCCAGGGCTGTTCTAAAGACTCTGACTTAATAAAATCATTAAAATCTCCAGACTTTTTCCTTGACATAGCCTTTCTAACAGACGTAACACAACATTTTAATAATTTAAATACTGCACTCCAAGGGAAAAATAAAAATATTTCCCAAATATTTAATTTGATTAAAGAATTTTCTAGAAAATTAGCGATTTTAAAGGATCAAATTTCTTCGGAAAACTTAACAAATTTTCCAAAATTGAAAGAAGTTTTTCTAACATATAAAAATAAGGAAAAGCTTTTAATATTTTCCGAAGAACTAAATTCACTTTTAGAAAATTTTATACATAGATTTAAGGATTTTTATAAAATAGAATGGATTATAAATATATATAATAATCCAATTTTATGTTCATTGGAAGATGTTCCACCTAACATACAGGAAGAATTAATATTGATGCGGGAAGATGCTTTTATTCCAATGGAAAGCGGTATTGAATTTTGGAAAAAAATTTGTCCACAAAAATATACCGAATGCAGAAATTTAATCTTAAAACTTCATTCAATGTTTTCTACAACATACATCTGCGAGTCCGCATTTTCATCAATGTCATTAATTAAAAATAAACACAGAAGCAAATTGAGTGATAACCATTTAGAGACGTTATTAAAAATAAAGTGTTATGGTGATGAAATTGACATCGATAAATTAATGAATTTTGTAAACTCTAACAAATTAAACTTATGTGGTTAATTTTTGAACATATAAACATATAGTTTCTGTTTCGAAAATAAAAATATATTAAAAAAAAACTGTTTTATTAATATTAAAGCAAATGGGAATTTACATTTGTAAATGAATTAAGAAATTATTTGTAAATTTAATTTGATTTTGACACACATACATTCATTCATACATACATACATACATACATACATACATACATACATACATACATACATACATACATACATACATACATACATACATACATACATACATACATACATACATACATACATACATACATACATACATACATACATACATACATACATACATACATACATACATACATACATACATACATACATACATACATACATACATACATACATACATACATACATACATACATACATACATACATACATACATACATACATACATACATACATACATACATACATACATACATACATACATACATACATACATACATACATACATACATACATACATACATACATACATACATACATACATACATACATACATACATACATACATACATACATACATACATACATACATACATACATACATACATACATACATACATACATACATACATACATACATACATACATACATACATACATACATACATACATACATACATACATACATACATACATACATACATACATACATACATACATACATACATACATACATACATACATACATACATACATACATACATACATACATACATACATACATACATACATACATACATACATACATACATACATACATACATACATACATACATACATACATACATACATACATACATACATACATACATACATACATACATACATACATACATACATACATACATACATACATACATACATACATACATACGTACATACATTACATACGTACGTACAAATAACAAGGCAAAACAAACGAGTTATCGAAAACAGTTTACTTAACCATTACATGTTATTTCTCTATGTGTAGTGTCACCTATACATATGCACAAAATAAATCCTCTCTATCCGCCGGTATATGATCTAGACCGACGTCTTACCTGGAAAAAGCATATAGATACGAAATTGACTCAAATGAAGTTAAAATTACTACAAATTTACTGGCTAATTGGTAAGAACTCGAGATTGAGTTTAATTTTGCTGTACAGCTCAATAATAAAACCCATATGGTGCTATGGAATTCAATTATGGGGCACGGCCTCAGCTTCTAATATTGAAAAAATTCAAAGATTCCAAAATAAAATATTACGAATGATAACAGCAGCGCCTTGGTATGTGCGAAATATTAACATTCATAAGGACCTAGGTGTCTTCCTGGTGAAAAATGAAATAAAAAAACAAGCGCAGTCATATTTGAAAAAGTTAGAAGTTCACCCAAACCCACTTGCACGAACATTAATGAGAAGTAATGGCTACATCCGACTAAGAAGAAGGAATCCAACAGACCTGCGCTAATGATAGGATCTATTAATTAAACAAAATTTTTCGTCCAACTGTGGTGGGACGTAAATAAAAAAAAATAATATTTAGATTTAAGATTTGAACAAAATATTGATAGTTCACATTATTTTGTGAAGATACAATAAATAAAATATGAAATAAAAAAAAAATTAAAATTAACAAAGGGAACCTGTTGAAGTCGCTTCAACACAGTATATTCTATAGAAAATATTGTGTATAACAGTATATTCTATAAAAAATATTGTGTATAAAAGTATTTTCTATAGAAAATATTGTGTATAAAACTATTTTCTATAGAAAATATTGTGTATTACAGTATTCTCTATCGAAAATATTGTGTATTATAGTATTTTCTATAGAAAATGTTGTGTATTACAGTATTTTCTATAGAAAATGTTGTGTATTACAGTATTTTCTATAGAAAATGTTGTGTATTACAGTATTTTCTATAGAAAATATTGTGTATTACAGTATTTTCTATAGAAAATATTGTGTATTTCAGTATTTTCTATAGAAAATATTGTGTATTACAGTATTTTCTATAGAAAATATTGTGTATTACAGTATTTTCTATAGAAAATATTGTGTATTACAGTATTTTCTATAGAAAATATTGTGTATAACAGTATTTTCTATAGAAAATATTGTGTATAACAGTATTTTCTATAGAAAATATTGTGTATAACAGTATTTTCTATAGAAAATATTGTGTATAACAGTATTTTCTATAGAAAATATTGTGTATAACAGTATTTTCTATAGAAAATATTGTGTATAACAGTATTTTCTATAGAAAATATTGTGTATAACAGTATTTTCTATAGAAAATATTGTGTATAACAGTATTTTCTATAGAAAATATTGTGTATAACAGTATTTTCTATAGAAAATATTGTGTATAACAGTATTTTCTATAGAAAATATTGTGTATAACAGTATTTTCTATAGAAAATATTGTGTATAACAGTATTTTCTATAGAAAATATTGTGTATAACAGTATTTTTGAACATATAAACATATAGTTTCTGTTTCGAAAATAAAAATATATTAAAAAAATTCGTCACCGAATGTGAATTAAAAAAAAAAATATAACTTTATTATACCTACATATACATATATACTTTTCAATATTACTTTTTATATGAATTATTTTTTTTGTTATGAAGTAATTAATATTATTTTTCGCGAGCCTTAAACTGTTTTATTAATATTAAAGCAAATGGGAATTTACATTTGTAAATGAATTAAGAAATTATTTGTAAATTTAATTTGATTTTGACACACATACATTCATTCATACATACATACATACATACATACATACATACATACATACATACATACATACATACATACATACATACATACATACATACATACATACATACATACATACATACATACATACATACATACATACATACATACATACATACATACATACATACATACATACATACATACATACATACATACATACATACATACATACATACATACATACATACATACATACATACATACATACATACATACATACATACATACATACATACATACATACATACATACATACATACATACATACATACATACATACATACATACATACATACATACATACATACATACATACATACATACATACATACATACATACATACATACATACATACATACATACATACATACATACATACATACATACATACATACATACATACATACATACATACATACATACATACATACATACATACATACATACATACATACATACATACATACATACATACATACATACATACATACATACATACATACATACATACATACATACATACATACATACATACATACATACATACATACATACATACATACATACATACATACATACATACATACATACATACATACATACATACATACATACATACATACATACATACATACATACATACATACATACATACATACATACATACATACATACATACATACATACATACATACATACATACATACATACATACATACATACATACATACATACATACATACATACATACATACATACATACATACATACATACATACATACATACATACATACATACATACATACATACATACATACATACATACATACATACATACATACATACATACATACATACATACATACATACATACATACATACATACATACATACATACATACATACATACATACATACATACATACATACATACATACATACATACATACATACATACATACATACATACATACATACATACATACATACATACATACATACATACATACATACATACATACATACATACATACATACATACATACATACATACATACATACATACATACATACATACATACATACATACATACATACATACATACATACATACATACATACATACATACATACATACATACATACATACATACATACATACATACATACATACATACATACATACATACATACATATCTCCAAATTATGCAAATCAGAAGTGGATAGATCTCATCTCTGCATAAAATGTGGACTAGAGGGTCATATTGCAAAAAACTGCGAGGGTGAGGCATGCTGCATACTCTGCAAATCCAATGGAAATCCGGAACTGATGCACGCGGCAGGAAGCTATAGGTGTCCTGTTTTCAAAAAGGCCTTAAGCGAGAGATTTAAATGAAATTCATCCAACTCAATACAAACCACTGTGTTGCTGCCCAAGAGCTTTTATATCAGACAATCCTCGAATTGAAAATAGATGCTGCAATAATATGCGAACAGTACAAGAACCTCGAAAGAAACGTCTGGGAAAGCGACTCATCAGGCAGAGCGGCAGTGTGGGCCTGTGGAAACAAGGCCATAGAACAAGGCATGAAACACAAACAGGAAGGCTATGCTAGAGCAAAAATTGGAGGTATACTCATATACAGCTGTTACATATCACCCAATGCACCACTGGATGAATTCGAGAGATGCATAGACAACTTAGTAAACGACGCTTTTCAACACAACCAGATCATCATAGGGGGCGACTTTAATGCATGGGCAGTAGATTGGGGCAGCCAAAGAACTAATGAAAGGGGTAGGATTCTCCTCGATTCTCTAGACTTGATGTAGTACTTGCAAACAAAGGAGTAGCTTATACATTTAGAAGAGCAGGGTACGGTTCAGTTGTGGACATAACATTTGTAAGTACTACACTTGCAAACAACATGGATTGGGAAGTGAGCGAGCAATACACACACAGTGATCACCAGGCAATTATTTTCACCATAAAGCCAAATAATGCGTCAATAGCACCCTCATGTAAACCCACAACTCAGGGCTGGGCGAAAGAGAAACTCGACAAGGCCACCTTCGCGGAGATATTTGTACACTACCATATTGAGGACGGTACGGCAGCAGACATGGCAACACAAATCACGGAGGCATTAAAAACTGCCTGTGATGCATCCATGCCAAGAAAGAGATCCAGCCAAAGGAGGAAGGAGAATTATTGGTGGAACGACAATATAGCCGATCTAAGAAGAGAATGCTTCAAAACCAGGCGAAAATACCAACGAAGTAGGGGCATGCATGACTTTCTTACAAATAAAGACAACTACCATCAAGCTAGAAAATGCTTACAAGATGCAATAAACCACAGTAAGGCTGAGAGCTTTAAAAAACTCTGCGACGAGGCTGACACTAACCCCTGGGGAAACGCTTACCGTGTGGTAATGTCAAAATTGAAGGGGAAAAAGTCACCTCAAATTACATGTCCCAGTCTCATTAAGGAAATAGTAACGGTTTTATTCCCAGAAGGCGAATCATATATAGACCAAGAAACACCAGCATACCAAGGCGAAATAGTTGTTACAAAGGAGGAAATACTTAACCTGTGTTCAAGAATTGGAGATAATAAGGCGCCAGGCTTAGACTTCATCCCAAATAGAGCCTTGAAAATTGCTCTAAAGTCAAGACCAGAACTATTTATAAAACTGTTTAAAAACAGCCTGAAGGAGGGTAAATTCCCAAACAGTTGGAAAAAACAAAAGCTCATCCTGATTCCTAAACCAGACAAAGTACTTGGTGAACCACAGTCATATAGACCTATATGTCTTCTTGATACGCTAGGAAAATGCTTGGAAAGAATTATCTATACTAGGCTACTGGAGGCCGTTGAGGCGGTACATGGTCTATCTGATAGACAATATGGCTTCAGAAAATCAAAATCAACGACAGACGCGGTTAACCTGGTAATCGATTTAGCCAGAAAGGCAATAAAAGGGAAAGGCAAAAACAGAAAATACTGTGCAATCATCACACTGGATATAAAAAACGCTTTCAACTCTGCCGGATGGAAACATATAATCTCATCCCTGAGAGACATGAATGTACCTGCGTATCTAATTAAGATAATCAAGGACTACTTCTCCAACAGAACTTTGTGGTTCGAAACCGATAAGGGATTTGAATCATATAGCGTTACATCAGGAGTTCCTCAGGGCTCGGTCTTAGGTCCACTTCTGTGGAATATTATGTATAATGGCATATTCAACCTGCAAATTCCAGAGGAGGCAACAATTGTAGGATTCGCAGACGACGTTGCAATTCTAGTTACAGCTCGAAATCTTGGCGAAGTACAAATCTATGCGAATGAAGCAATCAGATCGATAAAGGAGTGGCTTACGACAATGAACCTGCACTTGGCAGAGCAAAAGACTGAGTCAGTGCTTATAAGCGCAAAGAGAAAAATAGAAACCTTAACGATTAAAGTCGGTTCAACCGAAATTACTTCATCAGAAGCCATAAAGTACTTGGGCATAATGGTTGATAGAAGGCTCACCTTCACCAAGCACCAGGAATACGCATGCAAAAAAGCTGCTGGGGTGGCAAATGCACTAGCAAGAATGATGCCTAATATAGGTGGACCGCGCCAAAGTCGCCGTTTATTAATATCAAGTGTTTGCAATGCAGTTCTACTCTACGGGGCACCAATTTGGGAAAATGCACTAAGACATTCCGCCAAAAAATCGATGATGTCAATACATACATACATACATACATACATACATACATACATACATACATACATACATACATACATACATACATACATACATACATACATACATACATACATACATACATACATACATACATACATACATACATACATACATACATACATACATACATACATACATACATACATACATACATACATACATACATACATACATACATACATACATACATACATACATACATACATACATACATACATACATACATACATACATACATACATACATACATACATACATACATACATACATACATACATACATACATACATACATACATACATACATACATACATACATACATACATACATACATACATACATACATACATACATACATACATACATACATACATACATACATACATACATACATACATACATACATACATACATACATACATACATACATACATACATACATACATACATACATACGTACATACATACATTACATACGTACGTACAAATAACAAGGCAAAACAAACGAGTTATCGAAAACAGTTTACTTAACCATTACATGTTATTTCTCTATGTGTAGTGTCACCTATACATATGCACAAAATAAATCCTCTCTATCCGCCGGTATATGATCTAGACCGACGTCTTACCTGGAAAAAGCATATAGATACGAAATTGACTCAAATGAAGTTAAAATTACTACAAATTTACTGGCTAATTGGTAAGAACTCGAGATTGAGTTTAATTTTGCTGTACAGCTCAATAATAAAACCCATATGGTGCTATGGAATTCAATTATGGGGCACGGCCTCAGCTTCTAATATTGAAAAAATTCAAAGATTCCAAAATAAAATATTACGAATGATAACAGCAGCGCCTTGGTATGTGCGAAATATTAACATTCATAAGGACCTAGGTGTCTTCCTGGTGAAAAATGAAATAAAAAAACAAGCGCAGTCATATTTGAAAAAGTTAGAAGTTCACCCAAACCCACTTGCACGAACATTAATGAGAAGTAATGGCTACATCCGACTAAGAAGAAGGAATCCAACAGACCTGCGCTAAGGATAGGATCTATTAATTAAACAAAATTTTTCGTCCAACTGTGGTGGGACGTAAATAAAAAAAAATAATATTTAGATTTAAGATTTGAACAAAATATTGATAGTTCACATTATTTTGTGAAGATACAATAAATAAAATATGAAATAAAAAAAAAATTAAAATTAACAAAGGGAACCTGTTGAAGTCGCTTCAACACAGTATATTCTATAGAAAATATTGTGTATAACAGTATATTCTATAAAAAATATTGTGTATAAAAGTATTTTCTATAGAAAATATTGTGTATAAAACTATTTTCTATAGAAAATATTGTGTATTACAGTATTCTCTATCGAAAATATTGTGTATTATAGTATTTTCTATAGAAAATGTTGTGTATTACAGTATTTTCTATAGAAAATGTTGTGTATTACAGTATTTTCTATAGAAAATATTGTGTATTACAGTATTTTCTATAGAAAATATTGTGTATTTCAGTATTTTCTATAGAAAATATTGTGTATTACAGTATTTTCTATAGAAAATATTGTGTATTACAGTATTTTCTATAGAAAATATTGTGTATTACAGTATTTTCTATAGAAAATATTGTGTATTACAGTATTTTCTATAGAAAATATTGTGTATTACAGTATTTTCTATAGAAAATATTGTGTATAACAGTATTTTCTATAGAAAATATTGTGTATAACAGTATTTTCTATAGAAAATATTGTGTATAACAGTATTTTCTATAGAAAATATTGTGTATAACAGTATTTTCTATAGAAAATATTGTGTATAACAGTATTTTCTATAGAAAATATTGTGTATAACAGTATTTTCTATAGAAAATATTGTGTATAACAGTATTTTCTATAGAAAATATTGTGTATAACAGTATTTTCTATAGAAAATATTGTGTATAACAGTATTTTCTATAGAAAATATTGTGTATAACAGTATTTTCTATAGAAAATATTGTGTATAACAGTATTTTCTATAGAAAATATTGTGTATAACAGTATTTTCTATAGAAAATATTGTGTATAACAGTATTTTCTATAGAAAATATTGTGTATAACAGTATTTTCTATAGAAAATATTGTGTATAACAGTATTTTCTATAGAAAATATTGTGTATAACAGTATTTTCTATAGAAAATATTGTGTATAACAGTATTTTCTATAGAAAATATTGTGTATAACAGTATTTTCTATAGAAAATATTGTGTATAACAGTATTTTCTATAGAAAATATTGTGTATAACAGTATTTTCTATAGAAAATATTGTGTATAACAGTATTTTCTATAGAAAATATTGTGTATAACAGTATTTTCTATAGAAAATATTGTGTATAACAGTATTTTCTATAGAAAATATTGTGTATAACAGTATTTTCTATAGAAAATGTTGTGTATTACAGTATTTTCTATAGAAAATATTGTGTATTACAGTAAATTAGAATCATATAGACCCATTAGCCTATTGTCAAATATATCAAAGCTATTCGAAAAACTGTTAATGCACAAGTTAAAGCCGATAGTAAATCATTTTGATTGTATTCCAACTCATCAATTCGGATTTCGAGAAAAACATAACACTATAGAACAAACTCACAGGTTGGTAGAAATCATATCCAAGACATTTGAAGAAAAAAAATATTGTTCTGCACTCTTCATCGACGTTTCGCAAGCCTTCGACAAAGTATGCCATGAAGGATTATCGATAAAAATAAAACAATATTTACCAGTGAACACACACAAGCTTCTAGAAAGTTATCTAAGTCATCGAAAGTTCGTTCTTAAAGAGGGAGACTTCATAAGTTCACCACAGCCTATTGAAGCAGGCGTACCCCAAGGAAGTATACTGGGTCCCTTCCTATATTAGCTATATACTTGAGATATGCCTACAAACAGTCGAACCCACATATCAACTTTTGCTGATGACACAGCTATACTAGCCATTCATGAAAACCCCCAAGAAGCATCTGTACTTTTACAAGACCATATACTCGACATAGAAAGGTGGTTAAAACAATGGAGAATAAAAGTAAACGAGCAAAAATGTATACATCTAACATTCACATTGCGTAGATAATCGTGCCCTCCAATCCTAATAAATAATCATATAATACCTCAACAAACTGAAGTTAAATATCTAGGTCTGCATCTAGACCAGACGTCGGCGCTAGTATTGTTCTGACAACGAAGATTTTCGGCTATTTACACGTACACAACACGATCGAAAACAAAACTCGTAGCAAGAGCTTAAAAATAGACTCATTACATTTAGTTGTTTAAAAACATTCAACAAAGCAGGAGTATACCGCATGATTGTTTTAGTTTTTTTTATTTTCCATAAAAATACTCACAACAAGAGCGTAGAAAATTCAAACATTTCATTTAGTTGCTTGACAGCATTCAACAAAGTAGGAGTATAGCGCATGTTTTTCGTTTTTTTGCTCATTTTTTGTTTGTTTTTAGCTCAGTCTTTGTTTTTTTCAGTACACTGAGAAGCAACAACCTGAATGAATGTTTATTTTTTATTTTACAGAATATTTTTTAAACTTTTACAGAATATTATTATATATTATAAACTTTATTAATAATAAATAGGTATGTGGGCAGAAGAATGGGAAAGGAAATTTTTATTTTCTTTAAATTTATTAAAAGAGGCCGAATGCCTTGTATGTAATAAAGTTTTAAAAAATGTTTATGCAAGTTGTCTGAAACGACATTATGAAAATTGTCATAAAGATTTACATTATGTAGCTGGAATTGACAGAATACATCTTTTAAAAAAATTGAAGGAAGACTTTCATATTAAAAATGTACAAATAAAAAATAAAATCATTAGTAATACTGATGATTGTTTGGCAAATCAATTAAAAGCTACATATGCAATATCTTTAGCTCTTGCATCAAAAGGTCGACCTTTTGAGGACGGCGAACTTTTTAAAGATATTTGTCTGTCCATAATGCATTTGTTTGGTAATGCAGGGCTACAAATTGAACAAATAGTTTGAGATATGCCGTTATCAGCTAGAACTATAACTCGACGCACTGAACAAATAGGGCTATTTTTGCAATGGGAAACACAGGAGAGAATTAAAAATTCTAGATATGTATCTGTATGCTTCGACGAAAGTGTCGATAATTGCGATACCAGCCAAATGGTTGTATGCATTAGAACCGTAGATTTTAATTTCAACTCCTTTGAAGAAATTCTAAAACTAATTCCTTTCTACGGAAGTGTCACAGGAGCTGCTATTTATGACGCTTTTGAAAAGAACATTTTAACTATTGTAGATAAAAGTAAATTATCCGCCATTTGTACAGATGGCGCCGCAGTTATGCTGGGGCGAAACAATGGTTTTGTTGGACATTTAATTAAAGCTGACATAGATGTACCAAATTTTCATTGTGCTATTCACCAACAAGCATTGTTCTCAAAAACGGTAGGCTTCAACGAAGCAATGAAAATGGCCATAAAATAATAAATAGACTTAGAGGAGGACATAATGCCCTTACCCATAGAAAGCTAGTGGCTTTCTTAAAAGAAATAGAAGCAGAGTACGGTGATATATTGTTGTTTACCGAAGTTCGATGGCTAAGTCGAGGAAAAAGTCTGGAACGCCTTTTTAATCTTAGGGAAGAGATATTAATCTTTTTAGAATCCCAGGGCTGTTCTAAAGACTCTGACTTAATAAAATCATTAAAATCTCCAGACTTTTTCCTTGACATAGCCTTTCTAACAGACGTAACACAACATTTTAATAATTTAAATACTGCACTCCAAGGGAAAAATAAAAATATTTCCCAAATATTTAATTTGATTAAAGAATTTTCTAGAAAATTAGCGATTTTAAAGGATCAAATTTCTTCGGAAAACTTAACAAATTTTCCAAAATTGAAAGAAGTTTTTCTAACATATAAAAATAAGGAAAAGCTTTTAATATTTTCCGAAGAACTAAATTCACTTTTAGAAAATTTTATACATAGATTTAAGGATTTTTATAAAATAGAATGGATTATAAATATATATAATAATCCAATTTTATGTTCATTGGAAGATGTTCCACCTAACATACAGGAAGAATTAATATTGATGCGGGAAGATGCTTTTATTCCAATGGAAAGCGGTATTGAATTTTGGAAAAAAATTTGTCCACAAAAATATACCGAATGCAGAAATTTAATCTTAAAACTTCATTCAATGTTTTCTACAACATACATCTGCGAGTCCGCATTTTCATCAATGTCATTAATTAAAAATAAACACAGAAGCAAATTGAGTGATAACCATTTAGAGACGTTATTAAAAATAAAGTGTTATGGTGATGAAATTGACATCGATAAATTAATGAATTTTGTAAACTCTAACAAATTAAACTTATGTGGTTAATTTTTGAACATATAAACATATAGTT
Organism: Calliphora vicina; assembly: GCF_958450345.1. Taxonomy (NCBI): domain Eukaryota; kingdom Metazoa; phylum Arthropoda; class Insecta; order Diptera; family Calliphoridae; genus Calliphora; species Calliphora vicina. Next base: position 50,651,771 of record NC_088784.1, read on the forward strand.
TCTGTTTCGAAAATAAAAATATATTAAAAAAAAACTGTTTTATTAATATTAAAGCAAATGGGAATTTACATTTGTAAATGAATTAAGAAATTATTTGTAAATTTAATTTGATTTTGACACACATACATTCATTCATACATACATACATACATACATACATACATACATACATACATACATACATACATACATACATACATACATACATACATACATACATACATACATACATACATACATACATACATACATACATACATACATACATACATACATACATACATACATACATACATACATACATACATACATACATACATACATACATACATACATACATACATACATACATACATACATACATACATACATACATACATACATACATACATACATACATACATACATACATACATACATACATACATACATACATACATACATACATACATACATACATACATACATACATACATACATACATACATACATACATACATACATACATACATACATACATACATACATACATACATACATACATACATACATACATACATACATACATACATACATACATACATACATACATACATACATACATACATACATACATACATACATACATACATACATACATACATACATACATACATACATACATACATACATACATACATACATACATACATACATACATACATACATACATACATACATACAGACATACATACATACATACATACATACATACATACATACATACATACATACATACATACATACATACATACATACATACATACATACATACATACATACATACATACATACATACATACATACATACATACATACATACATACGTACATACATTACATACGTACGTACAAATAACAAGGCAAAACAAACGAGTTATCGAAAACAGTTTACTTAACCATTACATGTTATTTCTCTATGTGTAGTGTCACCTATACATATGCACAAAATAAATCCTCTCTATCCGCCGGTATATGATCTAGACCGACGTCTTACCTGGAAAAAGCATATAGATACGAAATTGACTCAAATGAAGTTAAAATTACTACAAATTTACTGGCTAATTGGTAAGAACTCGAGATTGAGTTTAATTTTGCTGTACAGCTCAATAATAAAACCCATATGGTGCTATGGAATTCAATTATGGGGCACGGCCTCAGCTTCTAATATTGAAAAAATTCAAAGATTCCAAAATAAAATATTACGAATGATAACAGCAGCGCCTTGGTATGTGCGAAATATTAACATTCATAAGGACCTAGGTGTCTTCCTGGTGAAAAATGAAATAAAAAAACAAGCGCAGTCATATTTGAAAAAGTTAGAAGTTCACCCAAACCCACTTGCACGAACATTAATGAGAAGTAATGGCTACATCCGACTAAGAAGAAGGAATCCAACAGACCTGCGCTAATGATAGGATCTATTAATTAAACAAAATTTTTCGTCCAACTGTGGTGGGACGTAAATAAAAAAAAATAATATTTAGATTTAAGATTTGAACAAAATATTGATAGTTCACATTATTTTGTGAAGATACAATAAATAAAATATGAAATAAAAAAAAAATTAAAATTAACAAAGGGAACCTGTTGAAGTCGCTTCAACACAGTATATTCTATAGAAAATATTGTGTATAACAGTATATTCTATAAAAAATATTGTGTATAAAAGTATTTTCTATAGAAAATATTGTGTATAAAACTATTTTCTATAGAAAATATTGTGTATTACAGTATTCTCTATCGAAAATATTGTGTATTATAGTATTTTCTATAGAAAATGTTGTGTATTACAGTATTTTCTATAGAAAATATTGTGTATTACAGTATTTTCTATAGAAAATATTGTGTATTTCAGTATTTTCTATAGAAAATATTGTGTATTACAGTATTTTCTATAGAAAATATTGTGTATTACAGTATTTTCTATAGAAAATATTGTGTATTACAGTATTTTCTATAGAAAATATTGTGTATTACAGTATTTTCTATAGAAAATATTGTGTATTACAGTATTTTCTATAGAAAATATTGTGTATAACAGTATTTTCTATAGAAAATATTGTGTATTACAGTATTTTCTATAGAAAATATTGTGTATAACAGTATTTTCTATAGAAAATATTGTGTATAACAGTATTTTCTATAGAAAATATTGTGTATTACAGTATTTTCTATAGAAAATATTGTGTATAACAGTATTTTCTATAGAAAATATTGTGTATAACAGTATTTTCTATAGAAAATATTGTGTATAACAGTATTTTCTATAGAAAATATTGTGTATAACAGTATTTTCTATAGAAAATATTGTGTATAACAGTATTTTCTATAGAAAATATTGTGTATAACAGTATTTTCTATAGAAAATATTGTGTATAACAGTATTTTCTATAGAAAATATTGTGTATAACAGTATTTTCTATAGAAAATATTGTGTATAACAGTATTTTCTATAGAAAATATTGTGTATAACAGTATTTTCTATAGAAAATATTGTGTATAACAGTATTTTCTATAGAAAATATTGTGTATAACAGTATTTTCTATAGAAAATATTGTGTATAACAGTATTTTCTATAGAAAATATTGTGTATAACAGTATTTTCTATAGAAAATATTGTGTATAACAGTATTTTCTATAGAAAATATTGTGTATAACAGTATTTTCTATAGAAAATATTGTGTATAACAGTATTTTCTATAGAAAATATTGTGTATAACAGTATTTTCTATAGAAAATATTGTGTATAACAGTATTTTCTATAGAAAATATTGTGTATAACAGTATTTTCTATAGAAAATATTGTGTATTACAGTATTTTCTATAGAAAATATTGTGTATTACAGTATTTTCTATAGAAAATATTGTGTATTACAGTATTTTCTATAGAAAATATTGTGTATTACAGTATTTTCTATAGAAAATATTGTGTATTACAGTATTTTCTATAGAAAATATTGTGTATTACAGTATTTTCTATAGAAAATATTGTGTATTACAGTATTTTCTATAGAAAATATTGTGTATTACAGTATTTTCTATAGAAAATATTGTGTATTACAGTATTTTCTATAGAAAATATTGTGTATTACAGTATTTTCTATAGAAAATATTGTGTATTACAGTATTTTCTATAGAAAATATTGTGTATTACAGTATTTTCTATAGAAAATATTGTGTATTACAGTATTTTCTATAGAAAATATTGTGTATTACAGTATTTTCTATAGAAAATATTGTGTATTACAGTATTTTCTATAGAAAATATTGTGTATTACAGTATTTTCTATAGAAAATATTGTGTATTACAGTATTTTCTATAGAAAATATTGTGTATTACAGTATTTTCTATAGAAAATATTGTGTATTACAGTATTTTCTATAGAAAATATTGTGTATTACAGTATTTTCTATAGAAAATATTGTGTATTACAGTATTTTCTATAGAAAATATTGTGTATTACAGTATTTTCTATAGAAAATATTGTGTATTACAGTATTTTCTATAGAAAATATTGTGTATTACAGTATTTTCTATAGAAAATATTGTGTATTACCGTATTTTCTATAGAAAATATTGTGTATTACAGTATTTTCTATAGAAAATATTGTGTATTACCGTATTTTCTATAGAAAATATTGTGTATTACAGAATTTTCTATAGAAAATATTGTGTATTACAGTATTTTCTATAGAAAATATTGTGTATTACAGTATTTTCTATAGAAAATATTGTGTATTACAGTATTTTCTATAGAAAATATTGTGTATTACAGTATTTTCTATAGAAAATATTGTGTATTACAGTATTTTCTATAGAAAATATTGTGTATTACAGTATTTTCTATAGAAAATATTGTGTATTACAGTATTTTCTATAGAAAATATTGTGTATTACAGTATTTTCTATAGAAAATATTGTGTATTACAGTATTTTCTATAGAAAATATTGTGTATTACAGTATTTTCTATAGAAAATATTGTGTATTACAGTATTTTCTATAGAAAATATTGTGTATTACAGTATTTTCTATAGAAAATATTGTGTATTACAGTATTTTCTATAGAAAATATTGTGTATTACAGTATTTTCTATAGAAAATATTGTGTATTACAGTATTTTCTATAGAAAATATTGTGTATTACAGTATTTTCTATAGAAAATATTGTGTATTACAGTATTTTCTATAGAAAATATTGTGTATTACAGTATTTTCTATAGAAAATATTGTGTATTACAGTATTTTCTATAGAAAATATTGTGTATTACAGTATTTTCTATAGAAAATATTGTGTATTACAGTATTTTCTATAGAAAATATTGTGTATTACAGTATTTTCTATAGAAAATATTGTGTATTACAGTATTTTCTATAGAAAATATTGTGTATTACAGTATTTTCTAAAGAAAATATTGTGTATTACAGTATTTTCTATAGAAAAAATTGTGTATTACAGTATTTTCTATAGAAAAAATTGTGTATTACAGTATTTTCTATAGAAAATATTGTGTATTACAGTATTTTCTATAGAAAATATTGTGTATTACAGTATTTTCTATAGAAAATATTGTGTATTACAGTATTTTCTATAGAAAATATTGTGTATAACAGTATTTTCTATAGAAAATATTGTGTATTACAGTATTTTCTAAAGAAAATATTGCGTATAACAGTATTTTCTATAGAAAATATTGTGTATAACAGTATTTTCTATAGAAAATATTGTGTATAACAGTATTTTCTATAGAAAATATTGTGTATAACAGTATTTTCTATAGAAAATATTTTGTATAACAGTATTTTCTATAGAAAATATTTTGTATAACAGTATTTTCTATAGAAAATATTGTGTATAACAGTATTTTCTATAGAAAATATTGTGTATAACAGTATTTTCTATAGAAAATATTGTGTATAACAGTATTTTCTATAGAAAATATTGTGTATAACAGTATTTTCTATAGAAAATATTGTGTATAACAGTATTTTCTATAGAAAATATTGTGTATTACAACATTTTCTATAGAAAATATTGTGTATAATAGTATTTTCTATAGAAAATATTGTGTATAACAGTATTTTCTATTGACAATATTGTGTATAACAGTATTTTCTATAGACAATATTGTGTATAACAGTATTTTCTATAGACAATATTGTGTATAACATTATTTTCTATAGACAATATTGTGAATAACAGTATTTTTTATAGACAATATTGTGTATAACATTATTTTCTATAGACAATAAAAATATTGTGTATAACAGTATTTTTTATAGACAATATTGTGTATAACATTATTTTCTATAGACAATAAAAATATTGTGTATAACAGTATTTTCTATAGAAAATATTGTGTATAACAGTATTTTCTATAGAAAATATTGTGTATAACAGTATTTTCTATAGAAAATATTATGTATAACAGTATTTTCTATAGAAAATATTGAGTATAACAGTATTTTCTATAGAAAATATTATGTATAACAGTATTTTCTATAGAAAATATTATGTATAACAGTATTTTCTATAGAAAATATTGTGTATAACAGTATTTTCTATAGAAAATATTGTGTATAACAGTATTTTCTATAGAAAATATTGTGTATAACAGTATTTTCTATAGAAAATATTGTGTATAACAGTATTTTCTGTAGAAAATATTGTGTATAACAGTATTTTCTGTAGAAAATATTGTGTATAACAGTATTTTCTGTAGAAAATATTGTGTATAACAGTATTTTCTATAGAAAATATTGTGTATAACAGTATTTTCTATAGAAAATATTGTGTATAACAGTATTTTCTATAGAAAATATTGTGTATAACAGTATTTTCTATAGAAAATATTGTGTATAACAGTATTTTCTATAGAAAATATTGTGTATAACAGTATTTTCTATAGAAAATATTGTGTATAACAGTATTTTCTATAGAAAATATTGTGTATAACAGTATTTTCTATAGAAAATATTGTGTATAACAGTATTTTCTATAGAAAATATTGTGTATAACAGTATTTTCTATAGAAAATATTGTGTATAACAGTATTTTCTATAGAAAATATTGTGTATAACAGTATTTTCTATAGAAAATATTGTGTATAACAGTATTTTCTATAGAAAATATTGTGTATAACAGTATTTTCTATAGAAAATATTGTGTATAACAGTATTTTCTATAGAAAATATTGTGTATAACAGTATTTTCTATAGAAAATATTGTGTATAACAGTATTTTCTATAGAAAATATTGTGTATAACAGTATTTTCTATAGAAAATATTGTGTATAACAGTATTTTCTATAGAAAATATTGTGTATAACAGTATTTTCTATAGAAAATATTGTGTATAACAGTATTTTCTATAGAAAATATTGTGTATAACAGTATTTTCTATAGAAAATATTGTGTATAACAGTATTTTCTATAGAAAATATTGTGTATAACAGTATTTTCTATAGAAAATATTGTGTATAACAGTATTTTCTATAGAAAATATTGTGTATAACAGTATTTTCTATAGAAAATATTGTGTATAACAGTATTTTCTATAGAAAATATTGTGTATAACAGTATTTTCTATAGAAAATATTGTGTATAACAGTATTTTCTATAGAAAATATTGTGTATAACAGTATTTTCTATAGAAAATATTGTGTATAACAGTATTTTCTATAGAAAATATTGTGTATAACAGTATTTTCTATAGAAAATATTGTGTATTACAGTATTTTCTATAGAAAATATTGTGTATAACAGTATTTTCTATAGAAAATATTGTGTATTACAGTATTTTCTAAAGAAAATATTGCGTATAACAGTATTTTCTATAGAAAATATTGTGTATTACAGTATTTTCTATAGAAAATATTGTGTATTACAGTATTTTCTATAGAAAATATTGTGTATTACAGTATTTTCTATAGAAAATATTGTGTATTACAGTATTTTCTATAGAAAATATTGTGTATTACAGTATTTTCTATAGAAAATATTGTGTATTACAGTATTTTCTATAGAAAATATTGTGTATTACAGTATTTTCTATAGAAAATATTGTGTATTACAGTATTTTCTATAGAAAATATTGTGTATTACAGTATTTTCTATAGAAAATATTGTGTATTACAGTATTTTCTATAGAAAATATTGTGTATTACAGTATTTTCTATAGAAAATATTGTGTATTACAGTATTTTCTATAGAAAATATTGTGTATTACAGTATTTTCTATAGAAAATATTGTGTATTACAGTATTTTCTATAGAAAATATTGTGTATTACAGTATTTTCTATAGAAAATATTGTGTATTACAGTATTTTCTATAGAAAATATTGTGTATTACAGTATTTTCTATAGAAAATATTGTGTATTACAGTATTTTCTATAGAAAATATTGTGTATTACAGTATTTTCTATAGAAAATATTGTGTATTACAGTATTTTCTATAGAAAATATTGTGTATTACAGTATTTTCTATAGAAAATATTGTGTATTACAGTATTTTCTATAGAAAATATTGTGTATTACAGTATTTTCTATAGAAAATATTGTGTATTACAGTATTTTCTATAGAAAATATTGTGTATTACAGTATTTTCTATAGAAAATATTGTGTATTACAGTATTTTCTATAGAAAATATTGTGTATTACAGTATTTTCTATAGAAAATATTGTGTATTACAGTATTTTCTATAGAAAATATTGTGTATTACAGTATTTTCTATAGAAAATATTGTGTATTACAGTATTTTCTATAGAAAATATTGTGTATTACAGTATTTTCTATAGAAAAAATTGTGTATTACAGTATTTTCTATAGAAAAAATTGTGTATTACAGTATTTTCTATAGAAAATATTGTGTATTACAGTATTTTCTATAGAAAATATTGTGTATTACAGTATTTTCTATAGAAAATATTGTGTATTACAGTATTTTCTATAGAAAATATTGTGTATAACAGTATTTTCTATAGAAAATATTGTGTATTACAGTATTTTCTAAAGACAATATTGCGTATAACAGTATTTTCTATAGAAAATATTTTGTATAACAGTATTTTCTATAGAAAATATTTTGTATAACAGTATTTTCTATAGAAAATATTTTGTATAACAGTATTTTCTATAGAAAATATTGTGTATAACAGTATTTTCTATAGAAAATATTGTGTATAACAGTATTTTCTATAGAAAATATTGTGTATAACAGTATTTTCTATAGAAAATATTGTGTATAACAGTATTTTCTATAGAAAATATTGTGTATTACAACATTTTCTATAGAAAATATTGTGTATAACAGTATTTTCTATAGAAAATATTGTGTATTACAACATTTTCTATAGAAAATATTGTGTATAACAGTATTTTCTATAGACAATATTGTGTATAACAGTATTTTCTATAGACAATATTGTGTATAACATTATTTTCTATAGACAATATTGTGTATAACAGTATTTTCTATAGACAATATTGTGTATAACAGTATTTTCTTTAGAAAATATTGTGTATAACAGTATTTCCTATAGAAAATATTGTGTATAACAGTATTTTCTATAGAAAATATTGTGTATAACAGTATGTTCTATAGAAAATATTGTGTATAACAGTATTTTCTATAGAAAATATTGTGTATAACAGTATTTTCTATAGAAAATATTGTGTATAACAGTATTTTCTGTAGAAAATATTGTGTATATCAGTATTTTCTATAGAAAATATTGTGTATAACAGTATTTTCTATAGAAAATATTGTGTATAACAGTATTTTCTGTAGAAAATATTGTGTATATCAGTATTTTCTATAGAAAATATTGTGTATAACAGTATTTTCTATAGAAAATATTGTGTATAACAGTATTTTCTATAGAAAATATTGTGTATAACAGTATTTTCTATAGAAAATATTGTGTATAACAGTATTTTCTATAGAAAATATTGTGTATAACAGTATTTTCTATAGAAAATATTGTGTATAACAGTATTTTCTATAGAAAATATTGTGTATAACAGTATTTTCTATAGAAAATATTGTGTATAACAGTATTTTCTATAGAAAATATTGTGTATAACAGTATTTTCTATAGAAAATATTGTGTATAACAGTATTTTCTATAGAAAATATTGTGTATAACAGTATTTTCTATAGAAAATATTGTGTATAACAGTATTTTCTATAGAAAATATTGTGTATAACAGTATTTTCTATAGAAAATATTGTGTATAACAGTATTTTCTATAGAAAATATTGTGTATAACAGTATTTTCTATAGAAAATATTGTGTATAACAGTATTTTCTATAGAAAATATTGTGTATAAAAGTATTTTCTATAGAAAATATTGTGTATAACAGTATTTTCTATAGAAAATATTGTGTATAACAGTATTTTCTATAGAAAATATTGTGTATAACAGTATTTTCTATAGAAAATATTGTGTATAACAGTATTTTCTATAGAAAATATTGTGTATAACAGTATTTTCTATAGAAAATATTGTGTATAACAGTATTTTCTATAGAAAATATTGTGTATAACAGTATTTTCTATAGAAAATATTGTGTATAACAGTATTTTCTATAGAAAATATTGTGTATAACAGTATTTTCTATAGAAAATATTGTGTATAACAGTATTTTCTATAGAACAGTATTTTCTATAGAAAATATTGTGTATAACAGTATTTTCTATAGAAAATATTGTGTATAACAGTATTTTCTATAGAAAATATTGTGTATAACAGTATTTTCTATAGAAAATATTGTGTATAACAGTATTTTCTATAGAAAATATTGTGTATAACAGTATTTTCTATAGAAAATATTGTGTATAACAGTATTTTCTATAGAAAATATTGTGTATAACAGTATTTTCTATAGAAAATATTGTGTATAACAGTATTTTCTATAGAAAATATTGTGTATAACAGTATTTTCTATAGAAAATATTGTGTATAACAGTATTTTCTATAGAAAATATTGTGTATAACAGTATTTTCTATAGAAAATATTGTGTATAACAGTATTTTCTATAGAAAATATTGTGTATAACAGTATTTTCTATAGAAAATATTGTGTATAATAGTATTTTCTATAGAAAATATTGTGTATAACAGTATTTTCTATAGAAAATATTGTATATAACAGTATTTTCTATAGAAAATATTGTGTATAACAGTATTTTCTATAGAAAATATTGTGTATAACAGTATTTTCTATAGAAAATATTGTGTATAACAGTATTTTCTATAGAAAATATTGTGTATAACAGTATTTTCTATAGAAAATATTGTGTATAACAGTATTTTCTATAGAAAATATTGTGTATAACAGTATTTTCTATAGAAAATATTGTGTATAACTGTATTTTCTATAGAAAATATTGTGTATAACTGTATTTTCTATAGAAAATATTGTGTATAACTGTATTTTCTATAGAAAATATTGTGTATAACTGTATTTTCTATAGAAAATATTGTGTATAACTGTATTTTCTATAGAAAATATTGTGTATAACTGTATTTTCTATAGAAAATATTGTGTATAACTGTATTTTCTATAGAAAATATTGTGTATAACTGTATTTTCTATAGAAAATATTGTGTATAACTGTATTTTCTATAGAAAATATTGTGTATAACTGTATTTTCTATAGAAAATATTGTGTATAACAGTATTTTCTATAGAAAATATTGTGTATAACAGTATTTTCTATAAAAAAAAATATTTCCTAGTATTTCCTATAGAAAATATTGTGTACTACAGTATTTCCTATAGAAAATATTGTGTACTACAGTATTTCCTATAGAAAATATTGTGTACTACAGTATATCCTATAGATAATATTGTGTTCTACAGTATTTCCTATAGAAAATATTGTGTACTACAGTATTTCCTATAGAAAATATTGTGTACTACAGTATATCCTATAGAAAATATTGTGTACTACAGTATTTCCTATAGAAAATATTGTGTACTGCAGTATTTCCTATAGAAAATATTGTGTACTACAGTATTTCCTATAGAAAATATTGTGTACTACAGTATTTCCTATAGAAAATATTGTGTACTACAGTATTTCCTATAGAAAATATTGTGTACGACAGTATAAAATATTGTGTACTACAGTATTTCCTATAGAAAATATTGTGTACTACAGTATTTCCTATAGAAAATATTGTGTACTTCAGTATTTCCTATAGAAAATATTGTGTACTTCAGTATTTCCTATAGAAAATATTGTGTACTACAGTATTTCCTATAGAAAATATTGTGTACTACAGTATATCCTATAGAAAATATTGTGTACTACAGTATTTCCTATAGAAAATATTGTGTACTACAGTATATCCTATAGAAAATATTGTGTACTGCAGTATTTCCTATAGAAAATATTGAGTACTACAGTATTTCCTATAGAAAATGTTGTGTACTACAGTATTTCCTACAGAAAATATTGCGTACTACAGTATTTCCTATAGAAAATATTGTGTACTACAGTATTTCCTATAGAAAATATTGTATACGACAGCATTTCCTATAGAAAATATTGTGTACGACAGTATAAAATATTGTGTACTACAGTATTTCCTATAGAAAATATTGTGTACTACAGTATTTCCTATAGAAAATATTGTGTACTTCAGTATTTCCTATAGAAAATATTGTGTACTACAGTATATCCTATAGAAAATATTGTGTACTACAGTATTTCCTATAGAAAATATTGTGTACTACAGTATTTCCTATAGAAAATATTGTTTACTACAGTATATCCTATAGAAAATATTGTGTACTACAGTATTTCCTATAGAAAATATTGTGTACTACAGTATATCCTATAGAAAATATTGTGTACTGCAGTATTTCCTATAGAAAATATTGAGTACTACAGTATTTCCTATAGAAAATGTTGTGTACTACAGTATTTCATATAGAAAATATTGTGTACTACAGTATTTCCTACAGAAAATATTGTGTACTACAGTATTTCCTATAGAAAATATTGTGTACTACAGTATTTCCTTTAGAAAATATTGTGTACTACAGTATTTCCTATAGAAAATATTGTGTACTACAGTATTTCCTATAGAAAATATTGTGTACTTCAGTATTTCCTATAGAAAATATTGTGTACTTCAGTATTTCCTATAGAAAATATTGTGTACTACAGTATTTCCTATAGAAAATATTGTGTACTACAGTATATCCTATAGAAAATATTGTGTACTACAGTATTTCCTATAGAAAATATTGTGTACTACAGTATATCCTATAGAAAATATTGTGTACTGCAGTATTTCCTATAGAAAATATTGAGTACTACAGTATTTCCTATAGAAAATGTTGTGTACTACAGTATTTCCTATAGAAAATATTGTGTACTACAGTATTTCCTACAGAAAATATTGCGTACTACAGTATTTCCTATAGAAAATATTGTGTACTACAGTATTTCCTATAGAAAATATTGTATACGACAGCATTTCCTATAGAAAATATTGTGTACGACAGTATAAAATATTGTGTACTACAGTATTTCCTATAGAAAATATTGTGTACTACAGTATTTCCTATAGAAAATATTGTGTACTTCAGTATTACCTATAGAAAATATTGTGTACTACAGTATATCCTATAGAAAATATTGTGTACTACAGTATTTCCTATAGAAAATATTGTGTACTACAGTATTTCCTATAGAAAATATTGTTTACTACAGTATATCCTATAGAAAATATTGTGTACTACAGTATTTCCTATAGAAAATATTGTGTACTACAGTATATCCTATAGAAAATATTGTGTACTGCAGTATTTCCTATAGAAAATATTGAGTACTACAGTATTTCCTATAGAAAATGTTGTGTACTACAGTATTTCATATAGAAAATATTGTGTACTACAGTATTTCCTATAGAAAATATTGTGTACTACAGTATTTCCTTTAGAAAATATTGTGTACTACAGTATTTCCTATAGAAAATATTGTGTACTACAGTATTTCCTATAGAAAATATTGTGTACTACAGTATTTCCTATAGAAAATATTGCATATTTTTCTATAGAAAATATTGTGTACTACAGCATTTTTCTATAGAAAATATTGTGTACTACAGTATTTTTCTATAGAAAATATTGTGTACTACAGTATTTTTCTATAGAAAATATTGTGTACTACAGTATTTTTCTATAGAAAATATTGTGTACTACAGTATTTTTCTATAGAAAATATTGTGTACTACAGTATTTTTCTATAGAAAATATTGTGTACTACAGTATTTTTCTATAGAAAATATTGTGTACTACAGTATTTCCTATAGAAAATATTGTGTACTACAGTATTTCCTATAGAAAATATTGTGTACTACAGTATTTCCTATAGAAAATATTGAGTACTACAGTATTTCCTATAGAAAATATTGTGTACTACAGTATTTTTCTATAAAAAATATTGTGTACTACAGTATTTTTCTGTAGAATATATTGTGTACTACAGTATTTTTCTATAGAAAATATTGTGTACTACAGTATTTCCTATAGAAAATATTGTGTACTACAGTATTTCCTATAGAAAATATTGTGTACTACAGTATTTCCTATAGAAAATATTCTGTACTACAGTATTTCCTATAGAAAATATTCTGTACTACAGTATTTGCTATAGAAAATATTCTGTACTACAGTATTTCCTATAGAAAATATTCTGTACTACAGTATTTCCTATAGAAAATATTCTGTACTACAGTATTTCTTATAGAAAATATTCTGTACTACAGTATTTCCTATAGAAAATATTCTGTACTACAGTATTTCCTATAGAAAATATTCTGTACTACAGTATTTCCTATAGAAAATATTCTGTACTACAGTATTTCCTATAGAAAATATTCTGTACTACAGTATTTCCTATAGAAAATATTATGTACTACAGTATTTCCTATAGAAAATATTCTGTACTACAGTATTTCCTATAGAAAATATTCTGTACTACAGTATTTCCTATAGAAAATATTCTGTACTACAGTATTTCCTATAGAAAATATTCTGTACTACAGTATTTCCTATAGAAAATATTCTGTACTACAGTATTTCCTATAGAAAATATTGTGTACTACAGTATTTCCTATAGAAAATATTGTGTACTACAGTATTTCCTATAGAAAATATTGTGTACTACAGTATATCCTATAGAAAATATTGTGTACTACAGTACAGTGCAACTTCGACAATCCGGACACATATAGTTTTAGGCTCGGTCGGATTATCGAGTTGTCCGGACTATAGCAGTGAACATTTTTGAAATAATCTGAGTAAATTAAAACATGAATTTACTCTTTTGGTGCATATATATTTTTTCAAAAACCAAAATTCCTCTAATTCTGAATTTTCTGCTTATTTCATAACTTTTCTATTTCCTAAAAGAAATTTTTTTTTATTCAGTCCAATTATGAATAAAAAATCTGCTGGAGTTTTTTCCCTTCTCCCATTTTTATTGAATTTGAATAGCAAAAATTGAAAAAGGGAAAAAACTCCTGCGAATTTTTTATTCATAATTGGGCTGAATATAAAAATTTCAATACATTATTTTGGTTCAAATGTTAACGGGTCCACATTATAGGTATACGAAATACATTTTTTTATCTTCTAATTATTTTTTTTTTTCGAATCAAGGCTTTTGTAAAATATCCACTATTACTTTGAAGTTAGTGTGTTTTATGTTTGCGAAATTAGACAAACACGCTTACGAGGGAAATAACGGAAACTGAAGTAATGACAGTGCAAAATGTGAATCAAAGTGTGAACAACAAAACATTCGAGGTTAAAACGGTAAAACAACGGCATTTAATTTTTGTTCTTGCATAAACATTTGTCCGGATTCTGGAGGCAAAAATTTTATTTTGTCCGAAACGTATAAGCGTCCGAATTATTGGAGTGACCGGACTGGCGCATGTCCGAACTGTCGAAGTTGCACTGTATTTCCTATAGAAAATATTGTGTACTACAGTATTTCCTATAGAAAATATTGTGTACTACAGTATAGCCTATAGAAAATATTGTGTACTACAGTATTTCCTATAGAATATATTGTGTACTACAGTATTTCCTATAGAAAATATTGTGTACTGCAGTATTTCCTATAGAAAATATTGTGTACTACAGTATTTCCTATAGAAAATATTGTGTACTACAGTATTTCCTATAGAAAATATTGTGTACTACAGTATTTCCTATAGAAAATATTGTGTACTACAGTATTTCCTATAGAAAATATTGTGTACTACAGTATTTCCTATAGAAAATATTGTGTACTACAGTATTTCCTATAGAAAATATTGTGTACTACAGTATTTCCTATAGAAAATATTGTGTACTACAGTATTTCCTACAGAAAATATTGTGTACTACAGTATTTCCTATAGAAAATATTGTATACGACAGCATTTCCTATATAAAATATTGTGTACGACAGTATAAAATATTGTGTACTACAGTATTTCCTATAGAAAATATTGTGTACTACAGTATTTCCTATAGAAAATATTGTGTACTTCAGTATTTCCTATAGAAAATATTGTGTACTTCAGTATTTCCTATAGAAAATATTGTGTACTACAGTATTTCCTATAGAAAATATTGTGTACTACAGTATATCCTATAGAAAATATTGTGTACTACAGTATTTCCTATAGAAAATATTGTGTACTACAGTATATCCTATAGAAAATATTGTGTACTGCAGTATTTCCTATAGAAAATATTGAGTACTACAGTATTTCCTATAGAAAATGTTGTGTACTACAGTATTTCCTATAGAAAATATTGTGTACTACAGTATTTCCTACAGAAAATATTGCGTACTACAGTATTTCCTATAGAAAATATTGTGTACTACAGTATTTCCTATAGAAAATATTGTATACGACAGCATTTCCTATAGAAAATATTGTGTACGACAGTATAAAATATTGTGTACTACAGTATTTCCTATAGAAAATATTGTGTACTACAGTATTTCCTATAGAAAATATTGTGTACTTCAGTATTTCCTATAGAAAATATTGTGTACTACAGTATATCCTATAGAAAATATTGTGTACTACAGTATTTCCTATAGAAAATATTGTGTACTACAGTATTTCCTATAGAAAATATTGTTTACTACAGTATATCCTATAGAAAATATTGTGTACTACAGTATTTCCTATAGAAAATATTGTGTACTACAGTATATCCTATAGAAAATATTGTGTACTGCAGTATTTCCTATAGAAAATATTGAGTACTACAGTATTTCCTATAGAAAATGTTGTGTACTACAGTATTTCATATAGAAAATATTGTGTACTACAGTATTTCCTATAGAAAATATTGTGTACTACAGTATTTCCTTTAGAAAATATTGTGTACTACAGTATTTCCTATAGAAAATATTGTGTACTACAGTATTTCCTATAGAAAATATTGCATATTTTTCTATAGAAAATATTGTGTACTACAGTATTTTTCTATAGAAAATATTGTGTTCTACAGCATTTTTCTATAGAAAATATTGTGTACTACAGTATTTTTCTATAGAAAATATTGTGTACTACAGTATTTTTCTATAGAAAATATTGTGTACTACAGTATTTTTCTATAGAAAATATTGTGTACTACAGTATTTTTCTATAGAAAATATTGTGTACTACAGTATTTTTCTATAGAAAATATTGTGTACTACAGTATTTCCTATAGAAAATATTGTGTACTACAGTATTTCCTATAGAAAATATTGTGTACTACAGTATTTTTCTATAGAAAATATTGTGTACTACAGTATTTTTCTATAGAAAATATTGTGTACTACAGTATTTTTCTATAGAAAATATTGTGTACTACAGTATTTTTCTATAGAAAATATTGTGTACTACAGTATTTTTCTATAGAAAATATTGTGTACTACAGTATTTTTCTATAGAAAATATTGTGTACTACAGTATTTTTCTATAGAAAATATTGTGTACTACAGTATTTTTCTATAGAAAATATTGTGTACTGCAGTATTTTTCTATAGAAAATATTGTGTACTACAGTATTTTTCTATAGAAAATATTGTGTACTACAGTATTTCCTATAGAAAATGTTGTGTACTACAGTATTTCATATAGAAAATATTGTGTACTACAGTATTTCCTATAGAAAATATTGTGTACTACAGTATATCCTTTAGAAAATATTGTGTACTACAGTATTTCCTATAGGAAATATTGTGTACTACAGTATTTCCTATAGAAAATATTGCATATTTTTCTATAGAAAATATTGTGTACTACAATATTTTTCTATAGAAAATATTGTGTACTACAGCATTTTTCTATAGAAAATATTGTGTACTACAGTATTTTTCTATAGAAAATATTGTGTACTACAGTATTTTTCTATAGAAAATATTGTGTACTACAGTATTTTTCTATAGAAAATATTGTGTACTACAGTATTTTTCTATAGAAAATATTGTGTACTACAGTATTTTTCTATAGAAAATATTGTGTACTACAGTATTTCCTATAGAAAATATTGTGTACTACAGTATTTCCTATAGAAAATATTGTGTACTACAGTATTTTTCTATAGAAAATATTGTGTACTACAGTATTTTTCTATAGAAAATATTGTGTACTACAGTATTTTTCTATAGAAAATATTGTGTACTACAGTATTTTTCTATAGAAAATATTGTGTACTACAGTATTTTTCTATAGAAAATATTGTGTACTACAGTATTTTTCTATAGAAAATATTGTGTACTACAGTATTTTTCTATAGAAAATATTGTGTACTACAGCATTTTTCTATAGAAAATATTGTGTACTACAGTATTTTTCTATAGAAAATATTGTGTACTACAGTATTTTTCTATAGAAAATATTGTGTACTACAGTATTTTTCTATAGAAAATATTGTGTACTACAGTATTTTTCTATAGAAAATATTGTGTACTACAGTATTTTTCTATAGAAAATATTGTGTACTACAGTATTTTTCTATAGAAAATATTGTGTACTACAGTATTTTTCTATAGAAAATATTAGTACACAATATTTTCTGTAGGAAGTACTGTAGTACACAATATTTTCTATAGGAAATACTGTAGTACACAACATTTTCTATAGGAAATACTGTAGTACTCAATATTTTCTATAGGAAATACTGCAGTACACAATATTTTCTATAGGATATACTGTAGTACACAATATTTTCTATAGGAAATACTGTAGTACACAATATTTTCTATAGGATATACTGTAGTACACAATATTTTCTATAGGAAATACTGTAGTACACAATATTTTCTATAGGAAATACTGTAGTACACAATATTTTCTATAGGAAATACTGTAGTACACAATATTTTCTATAGGAAATACTGTAGTTCACAATATTTTCTATAGGATATACTGTAGTACACAATATTTTCTATAGGAAATATTGTAGTACACAATATTTTCTATAGGAAATACTGTAGTACACAATATTTTCTATAGGAAATACTGAAGTACACAATATTTTCTATAGGAAATACTGAAGTACACAATATTTTCTATAGGAAATACTGTAGTACACAATATTTTCTATAGGAAATACTGTAGTACACAATATTTTATACTGTCGTACACAATATTTTATATAGGAAATGCTGTCGTATACAATATTTTCTATAGGAAATACTGTAGTACACAATATTTTCTGTAGGAAATACTGTAGTACACAATATTTTGTATAGGAAATACTGTAGTACACAATATTTTCTATAGGAAATACTGTAGTACACAATATTTTCTATAGGAAATACTGTAGTACACAATATTTTCTATAGGAAATACTGTAGTACACAATATTTTCTATAGGAAATACTGTAGTACACAATATTTTCTATAGGAAATACTGTAGTACACAATATTTTCTATAGGAAATACTGCAGTACACAATATTTTCTATAGGAAATACTGTAGTACACAATATATTCTATAGGAAATACTGTAGTACACAATATTTTCTATAGGCTATACTGTAGTACACAATATTTTCTATAGGAAATACTGTAGTACACAATATTTTCTATAGGAAATACAGTGCAACTTCGACAGTTCGGACATGCGCCAGTCCGGTCACTCCAATAATTCGGACGCTTATACGTTTCGGACAAAATAAAATTTTTGCCTCCAGAATCCGGACAAATGTTTATGCAAGAACAAAAATTAAATGCCGTTGTTTTACCGTTTTAACCTCGAATGTTTTGTTGTTCACACTTTGATTCACATTTTGCACTGTCATTACTTCAGTTTCCGTTATTTCCCTCGTAAGCGTGTTTGTCTAATTTCGCAAACATAAAACACACTAACTTCAAAGTAATAGTAGATATTTTACAAAAGCCTTGATTCGAAAAAAAAAAATAATTAGAAGATAAAAAAATGTATTTCGTATACCTATAATGTGGACCCGTTAACATTTGAACCAAAATAGTGTATTGAAATTTTTATATTCAGCCCAATTATGAATAAAAAATTCGCAGGAGTTTTTTCCCTTTTTCAATTTTTGCTATTCAAATTCAATAAAAATGGGAGAAGGGAAAAAACTCCAGCAGATTTTTTATTCATAATTGGACTGAATATAAAAATTTCTTTTAGGAAATAGAAAAGTTATGAAATAAGCAGAAAATTCAGAATTAGAGGAATTTTGGTTTTTGAAAAAATATATATGCACCAAAAGAGTAAATTCATGTTTTAATTTACTCAGATTATTTCAAAAATGTTCACTGCTATAGTCCGGACAACTCGATAATCCGACCGAGCCTAAAACTATATGTGTCCGGATTGTCGAAGTTGCACTGTACTGTAGTACACAATATTTTCTATAGGATATACTGTAGTACACAATATTTTCTATAGGAAATACTGTAGTACACAATATTTTCTATAGGAAATACTGTAGTACACAATATTTTCTATAGGAAATACTGTAGTACAGAATATTTTCTATAGGAAATACTGTAGTACAGAATATTTTCTATAGGAAATACTGTAGTACAGAATATTTTCTATAGGAAATACTGTAGTACATAATATTTTCTATAGGAAATACTGTAGTACAGAATATTTTCTATAGGAAATACTGTAGTACAGAATATTTTCTATAGGAAATACTGTAGTACAGAATATTTTCTATAGGAAATACTGTAGTACAGAATATTTTCTATAGGAAATACTGTAGTACAGAATATTTTCTATAGGAAATACTGTAGTACAGAATATTTTCTATAGGAAATACTGTAGTACAGAATATTTTCTATAGGAAATACTGTAGTACAGAATATTTTCTATAGGAAATACTGTAGTACAGAATATTTTCTATAGGAAATACTGTAGTACACAATATTTTCTATAGGAAATACTGTAGTACACAATATTTTCTATAGGAAATACTGTAGTACACAATATATTCTATAGGAAATACTGTAGTACACAATATTTTCTATAGGATATACTGTAGTACACAATATTTTCTATAGGAAATACTGTAGTACACAATATTTTCTATAGGAAATACAGTGCAACTTCGACAGTTCGGACATGCGCCAGTCCGGTCACTCCAATAATTCGGACGCTTATACGTTTCGGACAATATAAAATTTTTGCCTCCAGAATCCGGACAAATGTTTCTTTATGCAAGAACAAAAATTAAATGCCGTTGTTTTACCGTTTTAACCTCGAATGTTTTGTTGTTCACACTTTGATTCACATTTTGCACTGTCATTACTTCAGTTTCCGTTATTTCCCTCGTAAGCGTGTTTGTCTAATTTCGCAAACATAAAACACACTAACTTCAAAGTAATAGTGGATATTTTACAAAAGCCTTGATTCGAAAAAAAAAAATAATTAGAAGATAAAAAAATGTATTTCGTATACCTATAATGTGGACCCGTTAACATTTGAACCAAAATAATGTATTGAAATTTTTATATTCAGCCCAATTATGAATAAAAAATTCGCAGGAGTTTTTTCCCTTTTTCAATTTTTGCTATTCAAATTCAACAAAAATGGGAGAAGGGAAAAAACTCCAGCAGATTTTTTATTCATAATTGGACTGAATAAAAAAAAATTTCTTTTAGGAAATAGAAAAGTTATGAAATAAGCAGAAAATTCAGAATTAGAGGAATTTTGGTTTTTGAAAAAATATATATGCACCAAAAGAGTAAATTCATGTTTTAATTTACTCAGATTATTTCAAAAATGTTCACTGCTATAGTCCGGACAACTCGATAATCCGACCGAGCTTAAAACTATATGTGTCCGGATTGTCGAAGTTGCACTGTACTGTAGTACACAATATTTTCTATAGGATATACTGTAGTACACAATATTTTCTATAGGAAATACTGTAGTACACAATATTTTCTATAGGAAATACTGTAGTACACAATATTTTCTATAGGAAATACTGTAGTACACAATATTTTCTATAGGAAATACTGTAGTACAGAATATTTTCTATAGGAAATACTGTAGTACAGAATATTTTCTATAGGAAATACTGTAGTACAGAATATTTTCTATAGGAAATACTGTAGTACATAATATTTTCTATAGGAAATACTGTAGTACAGAATATTTTCTATAGGAAATACTGTAGTACAGAATATTTTCTATAGGAAATACTGTAGTACAGAATATTTTCTATAGGAAATACTGTAGTACAGAATATTTTCTATAGGAAATACTGTAGTACAGAATATTTTCTATAGGAAATACTGTAGTACAGAATATTTTCTATAGGAAATACTGTAGTACAGAATATTTTCTATAGGAAATACTGTAGTACAGAATATTTTCTATAGGAAATACTGTAGTACAGAATATTTTCTATAGGAAATACTGTAGTACAGAATATTTTCTATAGCAAATACTGTAGTACAGAATATTTTCTATAGGAAATACTGTAGTACAGAATATTTTCTATAGGAAATACTGTAGTACACAATATTTTCTATAGGAAATACTGTAGTACACAATATTTTCTATAGGAAATACTGTAGTACACAATATTTTCTATAGAAAAATACTGTAGTACACAATATATTCTACAGAAAAATACTGTAGTACACAATATTTTCTATAGAAAAATACTGTAGTACACAATATTTTCTACAGAAAAATACTGTAGTACACATTATTTTCTATAGAAAAATACTGTAGTACACAATATTTTCTATAGAAAAATACTGTAGTACACAATATTTTCTATAGAGAAATACTGTAGTACACAATATTTTCTATAGAAAAATACTGTATTACACAATATTTTCTTTAGAAAAATACTGTAGTACACAATATTTTCTATAGAAAAATACTGTAGTACACAATATTTTCTATAGAAAAATACTGTAGTACACAATATTTTCTATAGAAAAATACTGTAGTACACAATATTTTCTATAGAAAAATACTGTAGTACACAATATTTTCTATAGAAAAATACTGTAGTACACAATATTTTCTATAGAAAAATACTGTAGTACACAATATTTTCTATAGAAAAATACTGTAGTACACAATATTTTCTATAGAAAAATACTGTAGTACACAATATTTTCTATAGAAAAATACTGTAGTACACAATATTTTCTATAGAAAAATACTGTAGTACACAATATTTTCTATAGAAAAATACTGTAGTACACAATATTTTCTATAGAAAAATACTGTAGTACACAATATTTTCTATAGAAAAATACTGTAGTACACAATATTTTCTATAGAAAAATACTGTAGTACACAATATTTTCTATAGAAAAATACTGTAGTACACAATATTTTCTATAGAAAAATACTGTAGTACACAATATTTTCTATAGAAAAATACTGTAGTACACAATATTTTCTATAGAAAAATACTGTAGTACACAATATTTTCTATAGAAAAATACTGTAGTACACAATATTTTCTATAGAAAAATACTGTAGTACACAATATTTTCTATAGAAAAATACTGTAGTACACAATATTTTCTATAGAAAAATACTGTAGTACACAATATTTTCTGTAGGAAGTACTGTAGTACACAATATTTTCTATAGGAAATACTGTAGTACACAACATTTTCTATAGGAAATACTGTAGTACTCAATATTTTCTATAGGAAATACTGCAGTAAACAATATTTTCTATAGGATATACTGTAGTACACAATATTTTCTATAGGAAATACTGTAGTACACAATATTTTCTATAGGATATACTGTAGTACACAATATTTTCTATAGGAAATGCTGTCGTATACAATATTTTCTATAGGAAATACTGTAGTACACAATATTTTCTGTAGGAAATACTGTAGTACACAATATTTTCTATAGGAAATACTGTAGTACACAATATTTTCTATAGGAAATACTGTAGTACTCAATATTTTCTATAGGAAATACTGTACTACACAATATTTTCTATAGGAAATACTGTAGTACACAATATTTTCTATAGGAAATACTGTAGTACACAATATTTTCTATAGGAAATACTGCAGTACACAATATTTTCTATAGGAAATACTGTAGTACACAATATATTCTATAGGAAATACTGTAGTACACAATATTTTCTATAGGATATACTGTAGTACACAATATTTTCTATAGGAAATACTGTAGTACACAATATTTTCTATAGGAAATACAGTGCAACTTCGACAGTTCGGACATGCGCCAGTCCGGTCACTCCAATAATTCGGACGCTTATACGTTTCGGACAATATAAAATTTTTGCCTCCAGAATCCGGACAAATGATTATGCAAGAACAAAAATTAAATGCCGTTGTTTTATCGTTTTAACCTCGAATGTTTTGTTGTTCACACTTTGATTCACATTTTGCACTGTCATTACTTCAGTTTCCGTTATTTCCCTCGTAAGCGTGTTTGTCTAATTTCGCAAACATAAAACACACTAACTTCAAAGTAATAGTGGATATTTTACAAAAGCCTTGATTCGAAAAAAAAAATAATTAGAAGATAAAAAAATGTATTTCGTATACCAATAATGTGGACCCGTTAACATTTGAACCAAAATAATGTATTGAAATTTTTATATTCAGCCCAATTATGAATAAAAAATTCGCAGGAGTTTTTTCCCTTTTTCAATTTTTGCTATTCAAATTCAATAAAAATGGGAGAAGGGAAAAAACTCCAGCAGATTTTTTATTCATAATTGGACTGAATAAAAAAAAATTTCTTTTAGGAAATAGAAAAGTTATGAAATAAGCAGAAAATTCAGAATTAGAGGAATTTTGGTTTTTGAAAAAATATATATGCACCAAAAGAGTAAATTCATGTTTTAATTTACTCAGATTATTTCAAAAATATTCACTGCTATAGTCCGGACAACTCGATAATCCGACCGAGTCGAAGTTGCACTGTACTGTAGTACACAATATGTTCTATAGGATATACTGTAGTACACAATATTTTCTATAGGAAATACTGTAGTACACAATATTTTCTATAGGAAATACTGTAGTACAGAATATTTTCTATAGGAAATACTGTAGTACAGAATATTTTCTATAGGAAATACTGTAGTACAGAATATTTTCTATAGGAAATACTGTAGTACATAATATTTTCTATAGGAAATACTGTAGTACAGAATATTTTCTATAGGAAATACTGTAGTACATAATATTTTCTATAGGAAATACTGTAGTACAGAATATTTTCTATAGGAAATACTGTAGTACAGAATATTTTCTATAGGAAATACTGTAGTACAGAATATTTTCTATAGGAAATACTGTAGTACAGAATATTTTCTATAGGAAATACTGTAGTACAGAATATTTTCTATAGGAAATACTGTAGTACAGAATATTTTCTATAGGAAATACTGTAGTACAGAATATTTTCTATAGGAAATACTGTAGTACACAATATTTTCTATAGGAAATACTGTAGTACACAATATTTTCTATAGGAAATACTGTAGTACACAATATATTCTATAGGAAATACTGTAGTACACAATATTTTCTATAGGATATACTGTAGTACACAATATTTTCTATAGGAAATACTGTAGTACACAATATTTTCTATAGGAAATACAGTGCAACTTCGACAGTTCGGACATGCGCCAGTCCGGTCACTCCAATAATTCGGACGCTTATACGTTTCGGACAATATAAAATTTTTGCCTCCAGAATCCGGACAAATGTTTCTTTATGCAAGAACAAAAATTAAATGCCGTTGTTTTACCGTTTTAACCTCGAATGTTTTGTTGTTCACACTTTGATTCACATTTTGCACTGTCATTACTTCAGTTTCCGTTATTTCCCTCGTAAGCGTCTTTGTCTAATTTCGCAAACATAAAACACACTAACTTCAAAGTAATAGTGGATATTTTACAAAAGCCTTGATTCGAAAAAAAAAATAATTAGAAGATAAAAAAATGTATTTCGTATACCAATAATGTGGACCCGTTAACATTTGAACCAAAATAATGTATTGAAATTTTTATATTCAGCCCAATTATGAATAATAAATTCGCAGGAGTTTTTTCCCTTTTTCAATTTTTGCTATTCAAATTCAATAAAAATGGGAGAAGGGAAAAAACTCCAGCAGATTTTTTATTCATAATTGGACTGAATATAAAAATTTCTTTTAGGAAATAGAAAAGTTATGAAATAAGCAGAAAATTCAGAATTAGAGGAATTTTGGTTTTTGAAAAAATATATATGCACCAAAAGAGTAAATTCATGTTTTAATTTACTCAGATTATTTCAAAAATGTTCACTGCTATAGTCCGGACAACTCGATAATCCGACCGAGTCGAAGTTGCACTGTACTGTAGTACACAATATTTTCTATAGGATATACTGTAGTACACAATATTTTCTATAGGAAATACTGTAGTACACAATATTTTCTATAGGAAATACTGTAGTACAGAATATTTTCTATAGGAAATACTGTAGTACAGAATATTTTCTATAGGAAATACTGTAGTACAGAATATTTTCTATAGGAAATACTGTAGTACATAATATTTTCTATAGGAAATACTGTAGTACAGAATATTTTCTATAGGAAATACTGTAGTACATAATATTTTCTATAGGAAATACTGTAGTACAGAATATTTTCTATAGGAAATACTGTAGTACAGAATATTTTCTATAGGAAATACTGTAGTACAGAATATTTTCTATAGGAAATACTGTAGTACAGAATATTTTCTATAGGAAATACTGTAGTACAGAATATTTTCTATAGGAAATACTGTAGTACAGAATATTTTCTATAGGAAATACTGTAGTACAGAATATTTTCTATAGGAAATACTGTAGTACAGAATATTTTCTATAGGAAATACTGTAGTACACAATATTTTCTATAGGAAATACTGTAGTACACAATATTTTCTATAGGAAATACTGTAGTACACAATATATTCTATAGGAAATACTGTAGTACACAATATTTTCTATAGGATATACTGTAGTACACAATATTTTCTATAGGAAATACTGTAGTACACAATATTTTCTATAGGAAATACAGTGCAACTTCGACAGTTCGGACATGCGCCAGTCCGGTCACTCCAATAATTCGGACGCTTATACGTTTCGGACAATATAAAATTTTTGCCTCCAGAATCCGGACAAATGTTTCTTTATGCAAGAACAAAAATTAAATGCCGTTGTTTTACCGTTTTAACCTCGAATGTTTTGTTGTTCACACTTTGATTCACATTTTGCACTGTCATTACTTCAGTTTCCGTTATTTCCCTCGTAAGCGTGTTTGTCTAATTTCGCAAACATAAAACACACTAACTTCAAAGTAATAGTGGATATTTTACAAAAGCCTTGATTCGAAAAAAAAAATAATTAGAAGATAAAAAAATGTATTTCGTATACCTATAATGTGGACCCGTTAACATTTGAACCAAAATAATGTATTGAAATTTTTATATTCAGCCCAATTATGAATAAAAAATTCGCAGGAGTTTTTTCCCTTTTTCAATTTTTGCTATTCAAATTCAATAAAAATGGGAGAAGGGAAAAAACTCCAGCAGATTTTTTATTCATAATTGGACTGAATATAAAAATTTCTTTTAGGAAATAGAAAAGTTATGAAATAAGCAGAAAATTCAGAATTAGAGGAATTTTGGTTTTTGAAAAAATATATATGCACCAAAAGAGTAAATTCATGTTTTAATTTACTCAGATTATTTCAAAAATGTTCACTGCTATAGTCCGGACAACTCGATAATCCGACCGAGCCTAAAACTATATGTGTCCGGATTGTCGAAGTTGCACTGTACTGTAGTACACAATATTTTCTATAGGATATACTGTAGTACACAATATTTTCTATAGGAAATACTGTAGTACACAATATTTTCTATAGGAAATACTGTAGTACACAATATTTTCTATAGGAAATACTGTAGTACAGAATATTTTCTATAGGAAATACTGTAGTACAGAATATTTTCTATAGGAAATACTGTAGTACAGAATATTTTCTATAGGAAATACTGTAGTACATAATATTTTCTATAGGAAATACTGTAGTACAGAATATTTTCTATAGGAAATACTGTAGTACAGAATATTTTCTATAGGAAATACTGTAGTACAGAATATTTTCTATAGGAAATACTGTAGTACAGAATATTTTCTATAGGAAATACTGTAGTACAGAATATTTTCTATAGGAAATACTGTAGTACAGAATATTTTCTATAGGAAATACTGTAGTACAGAATATTTTCTATAGGAAATACTGTAGTACAGAATATTTTCTATAGGAAATACTGTAGTACACAATATTTTCTATAGGAAATACTGTAGTACACAATATTTTCTATAGGAAATACTGTAGTACACAATATTTTCTATAGGAAATACTGTAGTACACAATATATTCTATAGGAAATACTGTAGTACACAATATTTTCTATAGGATATACTGTAGTACACAATATTTTCTATAGGAAATACTGTAGTACACAATATTTTCTATAGGAAATACAGTGCAACTTCGACAGTTCGGACATGCGCCAGTCCGGTCACTCCAATAATTCGGACGCTTATACGTTTCGGACAATATAAAATTTTTGCCTCCAGAATCCGGACAAATGTTTCTTTATGCAAGAACAAAAATTAAATGCCGTTGTTTTACCGTTTTAACCTCGAATGTTTTGTTGTTCACACTTTGATTCACATTTTACACTGTCATTACTTCAGTTTCCGTTATTTCCCTCGTAAGCGTGTTTGTCTAATTTCGCAAACATAAAACACACTAACTTCAAAGTAATAGTGGATATTTTACAAAAGCCTTGATTCGAAAAAAAAAATAATTAGAAGATAAAAAATGTATTTCGTATACCTATAATGTGGACCCGTTAACATTTGAACCAAAATAATGTATTGAAATTTTTATATTCAGCCCAATTATGAATAAAAAATTCGCAGGAGTTTTTTCCCTTTTTCAATTTTTGCTATTCAAATTCAATAAAAATGGGAGAAGGGAAAAAACTCCAGCAGATTTTTTATTCATAATTGGACTGAATATAAAAATTTCTTTTAGGAAATAGAAAAGTTATGAAATAAGCAGAAAATTCAGAATTAGAGGAATTTTGGTTTTTGAAAAAATATATATGCACCAAAAGAGTAAATTCATGTTTTAATTTACTCAGATTATTTCAAAAATGTTCACTGCTAAGTCCGGACAACTCGATAATCCGACCGAGCCTAAAACTATATGTGTCCGGATTGTCGAAGTTGCACTGTACTGTAGTACACAATATTTTCTATAGGATATACTGTAGTACACAATATTTTCTATAGGAAATACTGTAGTACACAATATTTTCTATAGGAAATACTGTAGTACACAATATTTTCTATAGGAAATACTGTAGTACAGAATATTTTCTATAGGAAATATGTAATAAAACCCTTCAAAATAAAGATTTCTTTTGTATAAATGTTTCACAAAGTGCACATTTTGTTAAAGGCTAAATATAAGAAGAACTATGGGAGCCATAAAATCGCTAGCTTCAGTCGGGTGGGGAGGTTCGTGTCCTTCTCTATCTAGTCTCAGAATACAGATTATATTTATTTTATATAGACTCCCTAAATATTACTAACATTACTTTACAATGGACCATGATAACTATATTCATATAAAAAAAACCCCAATATAGTTAAAGTTGAGCAAAGAAATATACAAGGGTTGTAATAATTTTACCTATATGTTTAAAAGTTTTCAAGATGTTAGTAGAAAACTATGCTTCAGAACCCGCGCCTACCTATATTCTGACAGCAAAATATATTAGTCAGAATCCCAAATTTTAGATATATTCTAGCTTACTATACCATGATTGAAAACATAATGAGAGATTTAGCAATCCATATTAAATTTATTAGACAAATTATTCATCCCATTAAGGTTTAGAAAATAATAAAAATTAGGTATATAAAAATAGTAATATAAACATTAGCAAATTTAATAACTAAATATACATAATAATAAAGATTTAAATTTTTAACAAATGGTCAAATTTAGCAAATAACAAAAATAACACTTTTTAGAATAAATAATTTACATTAATATGTAATTAACATGTACTTAGTAAAAGAGATTACAACTGTTAGTAATATGACGTCACAATAATAAGAGTTTGTCTTTTCTTTGTTTGTTTACGCTTTTAGAAATTTGAGAACGATAAATAAAGGTTTGATTCTGGTGCTCTTATTATTGCTTACATTATATTACACTTTGCAATCTATTTTAACTTTTTTTTATTATTTAAATATTTGTTGTTTTTGTTATTTGATTATTACTTTTTACTTTTCGAATATGCAAGAGAGTTTAGTTTTACATGTTATTTATTTTGTTTTTTATAACTCACCAACTTTCATGAAGATGTAGAGGCCTCTCGATCTTTACACGTTGTTGTACCAAATAATGTTTCTCTTTTTAAAAAATATTTATAATTTCTTGCATATACGTATTTTGATTAGATATTTTAGAATTTACATATAAGATATAGAATTTAGATTTAGGTTATTAATACAAAAATAGGGGAAGTGCAATATTAGATTTTAGGAATTCATTATTTGAGAGTTTTAATTACATATTTTTAGAATTATTATTTAAAATAGAACAAAAAAAAATTTAGATTTTGAAGGTATTTAGATTTGACATTTTTAACATTGATATTTAATTTCGACAAATAGTGAATTTAGAAGATATTGAATATTGATTTAATTTAGGTAAAAAGAAAATAATTTTAGACTAGTTTATTGTTCTGTTTGTCATTTAAACTTTAAACAGTATCATTTTACTGAGTTTGTTTTGATGTGTATGAAAAAAAAATAAGATTAGAATTAGTTGAACAAATTTTGACCTCCACTGTTCATCATTATTGAAACCAGATTAAGCTTTTTATGACTTTAGGTTTTTACTTCTTTCTTTTGATATTTAGACAAATTCTTTTTGTGTGATATGTTTGTAGGAATATAAAGGGTATAGCAAGATTTTGTTTTGTTTTATTATTTATTTATTTATTGACTGATCACTTGGTAAAGCAAATCTGTGAAAAAAATTAATTTGTTGCAATTTTTAAATACTTTTAAATTAAATTAGAAAACTCTTACCAGTCAACATCTTGCAATCAAATTTATAAGAAGAATAATTTAGCAAAAACGATCGAAAAACTGAGATTGTTGCTTTCATCCAGATAAAATTAAGAATTGAATTGTGCTGTGATATTTCTCGAAATTCTTTAATACTGGGGTAAGATTGAGTGCTTCGTCTATTCTTCCGAGTTGAAGCTAACCTCAATATCGGATCTCACCCGGATGATTAGATGGGAGTTTAAACAAATATGCAAACGATATTGCACAGCTTTGCTTGGTGAGTAGCCTAATCCCAACAGATTTTGGATCTGTGTTTTAAAATATTTAATATAAAATATAATTACAATCGATATTATATACCCAATTTGGTAAAAAAAATTATCTGCATACCTGATTTTAAGAATTGGTTTTCAAATTCTTTAGAGCAAAAATAGTTGGATATTTTAATTACTTTTAGGTTATCTTTAGGAAGTGTTAAAATTGGTTTTCTTCGCTAAATTCGATCTTAATTCAACCACGATTTCACACAAAAAGAAAGATCTATCACATTTTTAGTATTGAAAAGGTTCTTATGACATTTTTTTAGTTGGTTCAGATAGGTAACCGATTATTAATAAAACGATTATTCGTTTATTGTAGTAGATTTAATCGACACTGCATTACCCCATTAAATGAAAAAAAATAATCTTTCTAACAAAAATTAATAATGTTTTTTTTTTTTTATAATAAAGAGATTTATTTTCCAAATCAATATTGTTTAATTAAATTTTGTTTAGAAATCTATTTTTGCATATAATTGGTTGTTTGGCATTTGACAAAAACTCCATAAACCTTGTATACACAATATTACTTAAATGTTTATAAACATCAATGTTGAGAGAACAAATGTTTAAGGTGACCATATAGTAGAATTGTTTAATGTTTATGCATGTAGAAGAAATACATGTAAAGTAAAATTAATGCATGTAATGTTTATGTATTGTTTACTTTTGAGTGCAATACATATTGTAACAATTATTTAAATAAGTTTAAAGCTTTTTTAATGAATTTTCATTGAAAATAATTATAATATTAAAGAATATTTTTTTGAAAATATTTTCTTTATTAAAACGTTAAAGAAAAAAAAAATTTGGGGGTGAAGCATAAACGTTCATTACAAAACCAGGGAATATTGACTCTTGAAGTAACAATATTAACTGGAAAGAGAACGTTAGAGTTTAATATCTTTTGCATGAAATGTGCCAAGTAATTTCCCTTCCATATCTTCTAGTTTATAATAATGGTTTCCAAGTTTTTCTCTAATTTTAGCTTTGACAAATAAAGGTGCAAACTTTGCATTAAAACGTTTTTCGGCATTGCTTTGCACGAAGTTTCGTCGAAAAACTTCTTGGCCAACCTGAAATGTTTGTTGTCTGGTCCGTAAATTGTAATAATGACGATTATGTTCAAAAGCTTTTTTAATATTTTTTTGTAATTCATTTCGAACTACTTGAAGATTGTCATCATGGGATAATTTATATTTAGGTTCGTCCAAAAGTTTGATTTTTCTTAATAGGTCATATGAGGCTGCATGAGTAATCATGTCGAAACCAAACAAAGCATGATATGGGGAGGTGTTAATAGATTGATGAAGAGAATTTCTAAGCGCACAACTGATAGCATCTAGATTCTCGTCCCATTTCGTATGATCTTTTTTAAGATGAGACCGAATGCCAGCAATTATCGAACGATTAACTCGTTCTGATGCATTCGACTGGGGCGAATAATATGCTGTATAAATATGTGTTATTCCTAAAGATGTAAAAAATGCACTTAGCTCATTAGCTTTAAACTGGGAGCCATTGTCGCTGACTATAAATTCTGGTACACCATAAACACTAAATATATGAGTTTCTAAAAATTGTTTAATTGCCTTTGAAGTAAATTTTCTCAGAGGACAGAGCCAATGGAATTTCGACAAATGGTCGAGAACGATCAATAAGCCTATATTTCCAGATTTGCTTCTGGGGTACGGGCCCAAGAGATCAATATATATTCTCTGGAACGGACGTTCGGAAACAACCTGGTTGCCCATTTCTGGCTTCATTATGAAATTTGGAGCCTTGGTTGTTTTACACGTTTCACAGCTGGAAATATAGTCCTTAACGTCTTTGACCATTCCTGGCCAGAAAAATGTCCTCCTAATCAAATCTAAAGTTTTGGCATTGCCTCCATGAGATGCAGTTGGTGTGTCATGTTGATTTTTAATCACCTCTTTTCTTAAATTAATAGGAATCCAAAGCTTCCAGGCCTTTTCTTCATTTTCATCCACTCCATTATAGTGTCTAGTTCGAATGTAGACAAAATCGTCAAGTATTTTAATGTCAGGGTATTTGCTTTCATTTTCCTTAACTTTGTAGGTGAATAAAAATACTTTGTGTTTTTATATATCAAAAAAATATTAAGTTTTCATTTTCTTAATTAATTTTATTAATCATATTAGTTTTCAATAATTTTCATTATAATTTTCAATATTCTACAACAAACAATAAAATTTTGTAATTTTGAAATAAAACCAGAATATTGTATTTTATTTTAAAATAATATAAATATAATCTCTACAAATTTTGGCGATCCTGCATTTTACACGTGAAGAAATAAAACGAATAATATTCCGTGTAATTAAGAAAATATTAATTTTTCGAAACAATTACCTGCAATTTGAAATTAATGCAAAAATAAATACCATCTAATCTCAACAAATAAATATCATCTAATCTCTACAACGCCTGTCTTTATCATCTATAAATTTCAAAGACGACAAATCCAATTTGTATTATCAACTATAAAGTAATTCATCTGAAGATTCACATCAGTTTCAGTTCAAGTCACAGCAAGTCACTATTATTATAATCAAGATAAAACTTGTTCAAGATAAGTTGACCATCAGTTTTAAATTTCCGAGAAAAGAAGTCAGTATAAGTGTTTATTTCTTGTTCCATATTCAAATATTTCTTAATATTGTTTGCCTATTATTGTTTACTTTTAAAAATACTAAATATCTACATACATATCTAATCACGATTATTATCATAACTAAATTAACGAATAATTAATTTAATTTAAACTTTAATTTCGATTTTATTTGTAAACTTTCCCTCTTAAAATGACCACTCGCTCTCCAACACGTACTAATACACATACACAAAATTCAACACATACACAATCTAATTCAATAACTACAAATAACAATTTAAACTCAAATTTGACTAGTAATCATCCGATCGATAGAATACCCCAAATTGATTTAGACATATGTGCTTCCTCTGTTAAACTCCCTCAATTCTGGACCAATTGTCCAGATGCATGGTTTGTTCACGCCGAAATGCAATTTGCAACCAAAGGCATTACTACAGACCAAACCAAATATGAATATATTATAACTGCTTTACCACAAGAAGTTATAATAAAAGTGTTAGACATAATTCAAAATCCAACTACAAATGATCGGTATCTTAATCTTAAAAAGGTGTTAATTGAACGTCACTCCCTAAGTGAAACTTCTAAATTAGACAAAATACTCTCTGATAGTGATATGGGAGATAGAAAACCATCGGAATATTATAGATCGTTAGCCCTTCTTGCTGGTTCTAATTTTAGCCCAGATGTTTTAACAAAACTTTGGCTACGTAAACTTCCAAAGTCTCTAAATGTTGCTTTAACTGGATCTAATATTAATGATCATAACGAATTAATTCAATTAGCTGATAGATTGTGGGAAGTTATTTACAACGGAGAAATATGTAGTGTTAGACAATCTTCTAGATCTTCCAATATTGAACAAATCGTACAAAATTTAACTGCTTCTTTATGTGAAAATATAAGTAAATTGACACTAGAAGTTAGTTCTCTTAAAAGAGAAATAGGAACCCGGGCTTCACGTCCTTTTTATAGAAGATATAGCAGAAGTTCTTCACGCTCTCGTGGTCGTTCACCAAATAGGAACTGGTTATGTCGTTTTCACTACAAGTTTGGTAATCAAGCTAGAAAGTGCGAACAACCATGTTCATTTTCTAATGAAGTTCAACAAACTAAAATCATCCACTGTTGCAGCGACGAACAGTGGAAATGTTGATTATTCTTCCAGTCGCCTTTTTATTTTTGATAAAAATAATAACTTAAAATTTTTGATTGATAGTGGGGCAGAAATTTCCGTTTTGCCATCTTCAAAATTCAGAAATAATAATAAGAGATCTGATATAATTTTAAGCGCAGCCAATGGCTCAAATATTGCAACATTTGGAAAGAAATTACTTAATGTAGATTTAGGTCTTCGCCGCGAATTTCCTTTTATTTTTCTGATTGCAGATATTTCTAAACCTATTATTGGTGCTGATTTTCTTTGTAAATATGGTCTTTTGATAGACATTAAACATAAACGTCTAATAGATCCACTTACTAATTTATCAGTTAGTACATTTTCATGTTGCTGCAATGTGACTCTTCCAAAGTTATTTTCTGTAGATAATCAATACACACAACTTCTTAAGAAATATCCTTCACTAATAGCAGAACCTGATTATACGAAACCAATCAAACATTCTACCGTTCATAGATTAGTAACAAACGGTCCTTTACCTTTTACCAAACCCAGGCGTTTGGATCCCGTTAAATACAAGGCAGCAAAAACAGAATTCGAGTATCTTGTAAAAGCAGGTATATGTAGACCATCGAACTCAAGTGTAGCATCAGCTTTACATTTAGTCCCAAAAAAAGATCCAAACGACTGGCGTCCATGCGGTGATTTTAGACGTTTGAACATTGTGACTGTTCCTGATAGATATCCCTTACCTCACATTCACGATTTAAATATGAATATAAGAAATAAGAAAATATTTTCTAAGATCGATTTAGTACGTGCTTATCATCAAATTCCAATGGCAGAAGAGGATATATTCAAAACAGCTATAACAACACCATTCGGTATGTTTGAGTTTCAACGAATGCCATTTGGCCTACGAAATTCTGCGCAAACGTTTCAAAGATTTATCAACGAAGTATTTACTGGTTTCGATTTCGTATTTGTGTATATCGATGATATACTTATATATAGCGAAAATGATGAGGAACATTTATATCACTTAGAGAAAGTTTTTGAACGATTAGATGAATATGGGTTAAATATTAAACCAGGCAAATGTACATTTGGTGTTTTAAATATAGACTTCCTAGGTCATAATATATCGAATATTGGCATTAAACCTTCTGAAGAAAAAATATTAGCAATTCGAAACTTTGAACACCCGAAAACTGTTAAACAAATTCAGAAATTTGTAGGAATGGTAAATTATTACCACAAGTATATTCCTAAGTTAGCCGAATTTACTAACCCCATTCATGCTATAATTACCAATGCATTAAAAAAGAAATGTAAGATTTTAGAATGGACTAAGGAAGCCCTCAATTCATTTGACCGTATCAAGGAATCATTTGCATCACGTGTTTTATTGAATCATTTCAATAATGAAGCAAAATTGACCTTAACGGTAGATGCTTCAAATGTGGCCATTGGGGGCGTTTTACAACAATGTTATAATGGTATTTCGGAACCATTAGCATTTTTCTCTAAAAAATTAACCTCTTCCGAATCTAAATATAGTACATTTGATCGCGAATTGTTAGCAATATATTTAAATATTAAACATTTTAGGTATTTGTTAGAAGGCAGATCATTTGTTGTGTATACAGATCATAAACCTTTGGTTTTTGCTTTGGAATCAAAAACCGAAAGAAGTCCAAGACAGACTAGGCACTTAGAATATATTTCCCAATTTACAAGTGATATTCGACATATAAGCGGTGAAGCTAATGTTGTAGCTGATACCTTATCTAGAACATTTGAAATCGAAGCATACAAATATTCCGATATTAATCTTAAAAATTTATTTGATGAACAACAGAAAGATAAAAATCTTTTAGAACTTCTTGCTGATAAAAACAAACATCTTAATCTAAAATTCTTAAAAATTCCAGTCCTAAACTTAGATATTTGGTTTGAATGTACATTAAGTACACCTAGACCTTACGTTCCATTTAATTTGCGAAAAATTGTATTTGAAAAATTACATAATATTTCACATCCAGGTATCAGAGCTACACGCAAATTAATAACAGAACGCTATTTTTGGCCAAATATGAAAAAGGAACTTAACGTCTGGTCAAAAGAATGTCTTAACTGTCAAAAATCAAAAATAATTAGACACACTAAATCACCAGTGGTCAAATTTGAGATACCTAAAGGAAGATTCGAACATATACATTTAGATATTGTTGGACCTTTACCTATATCCCGGGAACATCGTTACATATTAACAATAATTGACCGACATTCTCGTTGGCCAGAAGCATACCCACTAAAAGACATCACAACATCTAATATAATTGATACAATAATAAGAAATTATATTTCTCGGTTCGGTGTTCCTTTGAAAATAACAACCGACCAAGGTGGACAATTTACCTCTAAAATGTTTTCAGAACTAACACAAATGTTAGGATGTTTTAAAATAACAACTTCTCCATATCACCCTCAATCTAATGGCATGGTTGAACGATTTCATAGACAGCTTAAAGCAACATTAATGGCTAAAGGTAAATCAGCAACTTGGTATGACGAGCTTCCGATTGCTTTACTAGGTATTCGTTCAGTATTTAAAGAAGATCTACAAGCTACTCCTGCAGAAATGGTTTATGGTCAAAGTTTACGTTTACCTGGAGAAATATTAACACCTACAGGAGATTTTGATGCATCTGACATTTTATATAAATTAAAAACCCATTTCAAAAACGTAAGATCTAATTTAAATCATCACAACAATTCAAATACAGGTATTCATGTACCAAAAGACCTAAAAGACTGCAAATATGTATTTGTGCGTGTAATTCATAAGAGATCTTTGCAACAACCATATGAGGGTCCTTATAGAGTAATTGAAAAGAACAAGAAATATTTCAAAATTGATATAAATAACAAGTCAGTAGTTATACCTATCGATCGATTGAAACCAGCATTAACTGAAAACACTTACATTAATTCAAACATACATTCCAGTAATACTAAATCAACAACAAAGAGAGTTTCTTTTAATTTATTGGGAATAAATTTTTTGGAGGGGGAGTAGTTGTAGGTGAATAAAAATACTTTGTGTTTTTATATATCAAAAAAATATTAAGTTTTCATTTTCTTAATTAATTTTATTAATCATATTAGTTTTCAATAATTTTCATTATAATTTTCAATATTCTACAACAAACAATAAAATTTTGTAATTTTGAAATAAAACCAGAATATTGTATTTTATTTTAAAATAATATAAATATAATCTCTACAAACTTTACTTATCAAATTAGTGTAATCTGGTTCTTTAAAGCAATGTGAAGATATATCAATAAGCGGCAAATTATGTTCTAATGTTAATATTTCGCTACAAGGAATTCTGGAAAGGGCATCGGGTACAATGTTTTCCTTGCCTTTTCGATGGCTTATTGTGAACTTGTAGGATTGCAATTTAAGAGCCCAACGTGCCAGTCTACCACTCAAATTGGGCTGACGCATGAGCCAAACGAGACTGGCGTGGTCAGTGACCACCTCAAACTCTTGTAACTCTAAGTAGCAACGGAAGCGTTGAATAGCTTCAATGACAGCTAAGCATTCACGCTCCGTTACACTATAGTTACGTTGAGCTGAGTTGAGCTTTTTGCTCATAAAGGCTATTGGCTTTTCATGGCCTTCCTTGTCCAATTGTATGAGCACAGCACCAATGCCATAATCACTGGCATCACAATGTAAATAGAACTTTTTTGTAAAGTCAGGGTTCGTAAGAACAGGTGCAGATGTAAGTAAAGATTTAATTCTTTCAAATGCATTGTTGGCCTCTGAGGTCCAGATAAATTTGTTTTTTGTGCATAGAGTTTCTGATATGGGAAAAACTACTGTTGAGAAGTTCTCAATAAACCTGCGGTGCCAGCCCGCAAGTCCCAGAAATCCCCTAACTTGTCTAAGATTTTTAGGAACTGGCCAATTTCGAATGGCACTAACCTTTTCGGGGTCTGTAGTGATCCCGCCGTCTCCAATCACATAACCAAGGTATCGAACCCGAGTTACGCAAAAGTGACTTTTGGTTACGTTAATAGTCAAGTTTGCCTTCTGAAATTGTCCTGCAATTCTCAACAAAGTTGTGAGGTGTTCTTCAAAGTTGTCTGAAACTACAATTAGGTCATCTAAGTAACCAAACACACTATTTTTCAAATCTGCAGGAATAATTTCATCAACCAAACGGCACATGGTCTGCGGTGCATTGCACAGACCGAATGGCATTACCACAAATTGGTATAAAGGCCTACCCGGTACTGTGAATGCTGTTATTGCCTTTGAATTCTCAGATAAACCAATTTGCCAATAAGCATCTTTAAGGTCAATCTTTGAAATAATATTGGCCTTTGGTAAACGAGAAAATATGCCTTCAATTGAGGGTAACGGATATGCGTCTTTACGAGTTACACTATTTACCTTTCGTGCATCTAGACAGAGGAGTACTTTTTGGGGCTTTATAACGAGTCTCATAGGAGAACTCCACGCTGATGTTGAGGGCTCAATGACGCCTAATGACAACATCCTGTCTAGTTCTTTAAACATTAATCTCTCAACAGCGGGCGACACAGGGTAAAAACGTTGTTTTATCGGTTTGGAGTCTCCGACATCTATTTCATGTGTAATCAAATTTGTTTTACCTAGCCCTTGCCTATCAAAATTTGGAAAAAGAGAAATGACTGTATTAAGCCTTTGCTTTTGTTCAAGTGTCAATTTATAATTATTTTCATTTTCAAAATTAGGGTTAATATTTTCATCAAGCTTTTCAGAATACGAAGGAGAAGTTGAGTCAGGTGGGCAAAAACTAATTGTAGATTTATCAATTAAATCAACCGATTCAATAATGTCTGGCAACAGTTTGAACTTTTTCCAAAAATCTATCCCTAATAAAAGTCTTTGTGAAATGGACGGTATTATAAAGAGGTCAATATTTTGAATATTTCCCTTAAAGGTAATATCTACATTTAGCCAACCAACGACTGATTGTTTATTTCCATCTGCAGTCTTAACAAAGGAATTACATTTGAAAAAGTTTGGTAATTTGGAAAAATTTTGATTAGCTAAATCAGCACCTATACAGCTAATGCTGGCACCAGTGTCTAATAGACCTAATTCATTGTAATTTAAAAAAGATACTTTTGCGTAAAATCTGCCATCATTTGAATTTCCCAATATAGCCGAAACTAATAATTTACTACATTGTTTCCTACGTTTGTAAAAATTTCTGAGACGAAGTGTAGAACGTTTTATAGAGGGTGTTATGTCTATTTTAGAAATAGTTGAATCATCAAAAATTTCATTGCGTTTGGCCATATACAATTCTAACTTTCTGTGATAGGGTGTTTTCGGAAAGATTATTTTTGTGATATTATTTTCAATTGCATTTTCCCTTTTCAAAATTTTATAATTAGTTGTATTTCCCTGAACTTTAGTTTCGATAGATTTTAAATTTTCCTTATTCTCATTAGATTTTTCATTTTCTACAGTTTCAGTGAGTATTTGATTTTTAGTCATATCTGAGGGTTTATGGTCACAATCTGGTAAATTTTGTAAATCATTTGTAGAAGTATTTTTTAATGTTCCTGTTGTGGAACAACTTCTTTGGAGTTTTTTGAGGATTTTCGGGCTAAGCATTTTGGACATTGCGGCTTATAAGTATTTTTAGCACCGCAGCCATAACAGAACACAGTTCTGTCTTGTAAACAGTCCTCATAAAAATGCCCTAACTGGTCACAATTCCAGCAACAAGGTACTCTCGGAGACTTTAGCAAAGCTTCTACTAACAAATCATTGGGTAAATCATAATTAGGATTATTTCCAGAATCCATATCTATTTCTGAAATTTGACGACGAGGAACGAATTGGTTTATATTTCGACTAGCCATATTCCGGCGAACATAATCGTCGCTTAGGAAACTTTCCCTCATTTGCACTAGTTTCCTTATGTGAGGAATCGAGTGTATAGGAATATAAAGTAATTCGTGTCTTATTTCAGGCTTAAGATTTCTAATAATTATTTCAATTAGCTCAAGTTCGGAAAGTGAAGTAGGAAGGCGATCCATAATAGTAGACAAGGCTTCATAATACATATCAAATGTCTCGCCCGATTTCTGCTTACGGTTTCTTATCTCCTCACGAATATCAAACGAGGACTTGAAATCTCGATATTGAAACCGAATGGCTTCACAAAACTCATTCCAGTTTATCAAATTGACCTGCTTATGGTATCGCCAATACCAATCTCTTGCTTTGCCTACAAGTAATATGTGAAGATTTTTACAAATAATTGTAAAGTCATTATTAAAAGTATCTCTAGTAAGGGATTTTAACCGATATAGAAATTCTTCTACAGTAAGTCCTAACCTAACCTAGATTTAAATTTTTTAGAGCTTTCATTATATTTATTTCTATCATATTGTTGATTTCATTATAATCAACTGAAAGATTTTGATTAGAATTTGGCATAAAATTAACAGATTCATTATTCCTAGCAACTGGTTGAATATTTTCATCAGTTCTCAAAGGTGTACCTAATCGACTCGGAGTATTATTCATTCCAGAAGGATTACCTTCATTGAAAAGATTTCGGGTAACACTTCGAGTTGGATAATGTTTTGGTACTGCACCAGAACTGGTTTTATTCGGTCTACCTTTTTTGACCGGAAATGAAACTCTCTGTAAATCACCTAATTCACAAGTAATCGTACAAACAGGACACTTGTTATCATTAGAAAGATGATTTTCAATACAAGCTCTATGGAAATAATGATTGCATTTAATAATCAGCAAACATTCAATTTTTCCATCCATTCGATTACCACATAAACAACAAATTGTAGCAATATTAGATTGTGATAGAGGTTGGTTAGATAGAGGTAACTGAGGCTCTTCTGAGTTATTAGAAACCTGAAGTGGCGAATGTTGTAAAGACATTGTAACTGAATAAAAAAACTAAGTCTGGTATAAAAAAAAATTTACTGAAAACAGTTTTACGGAAATTGGT
Organism: Calliphora vicina; assembly: GCF_958450345.1. Lineage (NCBI taxonomy): Eukaryota > Metazoa > Arthropoda > Insecta > Diptera > Calliphoridae > Calliphora > Calliphora vicina. The sequence goes on from NC_088784.1 coordinate 50,693,638, forward strand.
TTTAATTTTAAAAGATTTATACGAAAAAATTAACCACACAATCTGTTGGTAATAAGAACAAAATCAAGATTTTCCTTTAAACAAAATATTTTATGTTTTCTCTCATGGTACTATATAAGCTAGAATACGAAAATAGGTAAATTATCTAAACAGGAAAAAATATAAGTTTATGAAATTACTTGTGAAATAATTCTATACAATGTTTCTGACAAACTATTAGGTATTCGTTTCTTTTATTTTTGTCTAACTCAGAAATACGTCTTAAATATATAGGATGTCTATTAGCAAGATACCAAATAACATATCTCAAATATATAGAAGTTACTCGTAACTAAGTCATTAGCATTATATAGAAATATATGACAATTAATCGTTTTGGAAATTATACTATAAATATGGTTAAGATGAAATTATGATAATAAAAGGAATAGCTAGAGGCAAAGCGGTTAGACTACTCGAAACCTCAAGTATCTAAATATCCTGAAATGCATTGCTAGTTATTTACTAAAATAAAATAATGAAAACTATATTTATAAATAATTTGCGATTAATGAAATCTAAATAACAATTACTAATATGAACCCGATTATGAACCAAAAAAAAATTTGGGACACTTTCGGCCCCACGTTGGGCGCCATTTTCTGTAATAAAACCCTTCAAAATAAAGATTTCTTTTGTATAAATGTTTCACAAAGTGCACATTTTGTTAAATGCTAAATATAAGAAGAACTATGGGAGCCATAAAATCGCTAGCTTCAGTCGGGTGGGGAGGTTCGTGTCCTTCTCTATCTAGTCTCAGAATACAGATTATATTTATTTTATATAGACTCCCTAAATATTACTAACATTACTTTACAATGGACCATGATAACTATATTCATATAAAAAAACCCCAATATAGTTAAAGTTGAGCAAAGAAATATACAAGGGTTGTGATAATTTTACCTATATGTTTAAAAGTTTTCAAGATGTTAGTAGAAAACTATGCTTCAGAACCCGCGCCTACCTATATTCTGACAGCAAAATATATTAGTCAGAATCCCAAATTTTAGATATATTCTAGCTTACTATACCATGATTGAAAACATAATGAGAGATTTAGCAATCCATATTAAATTTATTAGACAAATTATTCATCCCATTAAGGTTTAGAAAATAATAAAAATTAGGTATATAAAAATAGTAATATAAACATTAGCAAATTTAATAACTAAATATACATAATAATAAAGATTTAAATTTTTAACAAATGGTCAAATTTAGCAAATAACAAAAATAACACTTTTTAGAATAAATAATTTACATTAATATGTAATTAACATGTACTTAGTAAAAGAGATTACAACTGTTAGTAATATGACGTCACAATAATAAGAGTTTGTCTTTTCTTTGTTTGTTTACGCTTTTAGAAATTTGAGAACGATAAATAAAGGTTTGATTCTGGTGCTCTTATTATTGCTTACATTATATTACACTTTGCAATCTATTTTAACTTTTTTTTATTATTTAAATATTTGTTGTTTTTGTTATTTGATTATTACTTTTTACTTTTCGAATATGCAAGAGAGTTTAGTTTTACATGTTATTTATTTTGTTTTTTATAACTCACCAACTTTCATGAAGATGTAGAGGCCTCTCGATCTTTACACGTTGTTGTACCAAATGATGTTTCTCTTTTTAAAAAATATTTATAATTTCTTGCATATACATATTTTGATTAGATATTTTAGAATTTACATATAAGATATAGAATTTAGATTTAGGTTATTAATACAAAAATAGGGGAAGTGCAATATTAGATTTTAGGAATTCATTATTTGAGAGTTTTAATTACATATTTTTAGAATTATTATTTAAAATAGAACAAAAAAAAATTTAGATTTTGAAGGTATTTAGATTTGACATTTTTAACATTGATATTTAATTTCGACAAATAGTGAATTTAGAAGATATTGAATATTGATTTAATTTAGGTAAAAAGAAAATAATTTTAGACTAGTTTATTGTTCTGTTTGTCATTTAAACTTTAAACAGTATCATTTTACTGAGTTTGTTTTGATGTGTATGAAAAAAAAATAAGATTAGAATTAGTTGAACAAATTTTGACCTCCACTGTTCATCATTATTGAAACCAGATTAAGCTTTTTATGACTTTAGGTTTTTACTTCTTTCTTTTGATATTTAGACAAATTCTTTTTGTGTGATATGTTTGTAGGAATACAAAGGGTATATGCAAGATTTTGTTTTGTTTTATTATTTATTTATTTATTGACTGATCACTTGGTAAAGCAAATCTGTGAAAAAAATTAATTTGTTGCAATTTTTAAATACTTTTAAATTAAATTAGAAAACTCTTACCAGTCAACATCTTGCAATCAAATTTATAAGAAGAATAATTTAGCAAAAACGATCGAAAAACTGAGATTGTTGCTTTCATCCAGATAAAATTAAGAATTGAATTGTGCTGTGATATTTCTCGAAATTCTTTAATACTGGGGTAAGATTGAGTGCTTCGTCTATTCTTCCGAGTTGAAGCTAACCTCAATATCGGATCTCACCCGGATGATTAGATGGGAGTTTAAACAAATATGCAAACGATATTGCACAGCTTTGCTTGGTGAGTAGCCTAATCCCAACAGATTTTGGATCTTTGTTTTAAAATATTTAATATAAAATATAATTACAATCGATATTATATACCCAATTTGGTAAAAAAAATTATCTGCATACCTGATTTTAAGAATTGGTTTTCAAATTCTTTAGAGCAAAAATAGTTGGATATTTTAATTACTTTTAGGTTATCTTTAGGAAGTGTTAAAATTGGTTTTCTTCGCAAAATTCGATCTTAATTCAACCACGATTTCACACAAAAAGAAAGATCTATCACATTTTTAGTATTGAAAAGGTTCTTATGACATTTTTTTAGTTGGTTCAGATAGGTAACCGATTATTAATAAAACGATTATTCGTTTATTGTAGTAGATTTAATCGACACTCATTACCCCATTAAATGAAAAAAAATAATCTTTCTAACAAAAATTAATAATGTTTTTTTTTTTTTTTATAATAAAGAGATTTATTTTCCAAATCAATATTGTTTAATTAAATTTTGTTTAGAAATCTATTTTTGCATATAATTGGTTGTTTGGCATTTGACAAAAACTCCATAAACCTTGTATACACAATATTACTTAAATGTTTATAAACATCAATGTTGAGAGAACAAATGTTTAAGGTGACCATATAGTAGAATTGATTAATGTTTATGCATGTAGAAGAAATACATGTAAAGTAAAATGAATGCATGTAATGTTTATGTATTGTTTACTTTTGAGTGCAATACATATTGTAACAATTATTTAAATAAGTTTAAAGCTTTTTTAATGAATTTTCATTGAAAATAATTATAATATTAAAGAATATTTTTTTGGAAATATTTTCTTTATTAAAACGTTAAAGAAAAAAAAAATTTGGGGGTGAAGCATAAACGTTCATTACAAATACTGTAGTACAGAATATTTTCTATAGGAAATACTGTAGTACAGAATATTTTCTATAGGAAATACTGTAGTACAGAATATTTTCTATAGGAAATACTGTAGTACATAATATTTTCTATAGGAAATACTGTAGTACATAATATTTTCTATAGGAAATACTGTAGTACAGAATATTTTCTATAGGAAATACTGTAGTACAGAATATTTTCTATAGGAAATACTGTAGTACAGAATATTTTCTATAGGAAATACTGTAGTACAGAATATTTTCTATAGGAAATACTGTAGTACAGAATATTTTCTATAGGAAATACTGTAGTACAGAATATTTTCTATAGCAAATACTGTAGTACAGAATATTTTCTATAGGAAATACTGTAGTACAGAATATTTTCTATAGGAAATACTGTAGTACACAATATTTTCTATAGGAAATACTGTAGTACACAATATTTTCTATAGGAAATACTGTAGTACACAATATTTTCTATAGGATATACTGTAGTACACAATATTTTCTATAGAAAAATACTGTAGTACACAATAGTTTCTATAGAAAAATACTGTAGTACACAATAGTTTCTATAGAAAAATACTGTAGTACACAATAGTTTCTATAGAAAAATACTGTAGTACACAATAGTTTCTATAGAAAAATACTGTAGTACACAATATTTTCTATAGAAAAATACTGTAGTACACAATATTTTCTATAGAAAAATACTGTAGTACACAATATTTTCTATAGAAAAATACTGTAGTACACAATATTTTCTATAGAAAAATACTGTAGTACACAATATTTTCTATAGAAAAATACTGTAGTACACAATATTTTCTATAGAAAAATACTGTAGTACACAATATTTTCTATAGAAAAATACTGTAGTACACAATATTTTCTATAGAAAAATACTGTAGTACACAATATTTTCTATAGAAAAATACTGTAGTACACAATATTTTCTATAGAAAAATACAGTAGTACACAATATTTTCTATAGAAAAATACTGTAGTACACAATATTTTCTATAGAAAAATACTGTAGTACACAATATTTTCTATAGAAAAATACTGTAGTACACAATATTTTCTATAGAAAAATACTGTAGTGCACAATATTTTCTATAGAAAAATACTGTAGTACACAATATTTTCTATAGAAAAATACTGTAGTACACAATATTTTCTATAGAAAAATACTGTAGTACACAATATTTTCTATAGAAAAATACTGTAGTACACAATATTTTCTATAGAAAAATACTGTAGTACACAATATTTTCTATAGAAAAATACTGTAGTACACAATATTTTCTATAGAAAAATACTGTAGTACACAATATTTTCTATAGAAAAATACTGTAGTACACAATATTTTCTATAGAAAAATACTGTAGTACACAATATTTTCTATAGAAAAATACTGTAGTACACAATATTTTCTATAGAAAAATACTGTAGTACACAATATTTTCTATAGAAAAATACTGTAGTACACAATATTTTCTATAGAAAAATACTGTAGTACACAATATTTTCTATAGAAAAATACTGTAGTACACAATATTTTCTATAGAAAAATACTGTAGTACACAATATTTTCTATAGAAAAATACTGTAGTACACAATATTTTCTATAGAAAAATACTGTAGTACACAATATTTTCTATAGGAAATACTGTAGTACACAATATTTTCTATAGGAAATACTGTAGTACACAATATTTTCTATAGGAAATACTGTAGTACACAATATTTTCTATAGAAAAATACTGTAGTACACAATATTTTCTATAGAAAAATACTGTAGTACACAATATTTTCTGTAGGAAGTACTGTAGTACACAATATTTTCTATAGGAAATACTGTAGTACACAACATTTTCTATAGGAAATACTGTAGTACTCAATATTTTCTATAGGAAATACTGCAGTACACAATATTTTCTATAGGATATACTGTAGTACACAATATTTTCTATAGGAAATACTGTAGTACACAATATTTTCTATAGGATACACTGTAGTACACAATATTTTCTATAGGAAATACTGTAGTACACAATATTTTCTATAGGAAATACTGTAGTACACAATATTTTCTATAGGAAATACTGTAGTACACAATATTTTCTATAGGAAATACTGTAGTACACAATATTTTCTATAGGATATACTGTAGTACACAATATTTTCTATAGGAAATATTGTAGTACACAATATTTTCTATAGGAAATACTGTAGTACACAATATTTTCTATAGGAAATACTGAAGTACACAATATTTTCTATAGGAAATACTGAAGTACACAATATTTTCTATAGGAAATACTGTAGTACACAATATTTTCTATAGGAAATACTGTAGTACACAATATTTTATACTGTCGTACACAATATTTTCTATAGGAAATGCTGTCGTATACAATATTTTCTATAGGAAATACTGTAGTACACAATATTTTCTGTAGGAAATACTGTAGTACACAATATTTTCTATAGGAAATACTGTAGTACACAATATTTTCTATAGGAAATACTGTAGTACTCAATATTTTCTATAGGAAATACTGTAGTACACAATATTTTCTATAGGAAATACTGTAGTACACAATATTTTCTATAGGAAATACTGTAGTACACAATATTTTCTATAGGAAATACTGTAGTACACAATATTTTCTATAGGAAATACTGCAGTACACAATATTTTCTATAGGAAATACTGTAGTACACAATATATTCTATAGGAAATACTGTAGTACACAATATTTTCTATAGGATATACTGTAGTACACAATATTTTCTATAGGAAATACTGTAGTACACAATATTTTCTATAGGAAATACAGTGCAACTTCGACAGTTCGGACATGCGCCAGTCCGGTCACTCCAATAATTCGGACGCTTATACGTTTCGGACAATATAAAATTTTTGCCTCCAGAATCCGGACAAGTGTTTCTTTATGCAAGAACAAAAATTAAATGCCGTTGTTTTACCGTTTTAACCTCGAATGTTTTGTTGTTCACACTTTGATTCACATTTTGCACTGTCATTACTTCAGTTTCCGTTATTTCCCTCGTAAGCGTGTTTGTCTAATTTTGCAAACATAAAACACACTAACTTCAAAGTAATAGTGGATATTTTACAAAAGCCTTGATTCGAAAAAAAAAAATAATTAGAAGATAAAAAAATGTATTTCGTATACCTATAATGTGGACCCGTTAACATTTGAACCAAAATAATGTATTGAAATTTTTATATTCAGCCCAATTATGAATAAAAAATTCGCAGGAGTTTTTTCCCTTTTTCAATTTTTGCTATTCAAATTCAATAAAAATGGGAGAAGGGAAAAAACTCCAGCAGATTTTTTATTCATAATTGGACTGAATATAAAAATTTCTTTTAGGAAATAGAAAAGTTATGAAATAAGCAGAAAATTCAGAATTAGAGGAATTTTGGTTTTTGAAAAAATATATATGCACCAAAAGAGTAAATTCATGTTTTAATTTACTCAGATTATTTCAAAAATGTTCACTGCTATAGTCCGGACAACTCGATAATCCGACCGAGCCTAAAACTATATGTGTCCGGATTGTCGAAGTTGCACTGTACTGTAGTACACAATATTTTCTATAGGATATACTGTAGTACACAATATTTTCTATAGGAAATACTGTAGTACACAATATTTTCTATAGGAAATACTGTAGTACAGAATATTTTCTATAGGAAATACTGTAGTACAGAATATTTTCTATAGGAAATACTGTAGTACAGAATATTTTCTATAGGAAATACTGTAGTACAGAATATTTTCTATAGGAAATACTGTAGTACAGAATATTTTCTATAGGAAATACTGTAGTACATAATATTTTCTATAGGAAATACTGTAGTACAGAATATTTTCTATAGGAAATACTGTAGTACAGAATATTTTCTATAGGAAATACTGTAGTACAGAATATTTTCTATAGGAAATACTGTAGTACAGAATATTTTCTATAGGAAATACTGTAGTACAGAATATTTTCTATAGGAAATACTGTAGTACAGAATATTTTCTATAGGAAATACTGTAGTACAGAATATTTTCTATAGGAAATACTGTAGTACAGAATATTTTCTATAGGAAATACTGTAGTACAGAATATTTTCTATAGGAAATACTGTAGTACACAATATTTTCTATAGGAAATACTGTAGTACACAATATTTTCTATAGGAAATACTGTAGTACACAATATATTCTATAGGAAATACTGTAGTACACAATATTTTCTATAGGAAATACTGTAGTACAGAATATTTTCTATAGGAAATACTGTAGTACAGAATATTTTCTATAGGAAATACTGTAGTACACAATATTTTCTATAGGAAATACTGTAGTACACAATATTTTCTATAGGAAATACTGTAGTACACAATATTTTCTATAGGAAATACAGTGCAACTTCGACAGTTCGGACATGCGCCAGTCCGGTCACTCCAATAATTCGGACGCTTATACGTTTCGGACAATATAAAATTTTTGCCTCCAGAATCCGGACAAATGTTTCTTTATGCAAGAACAAAAATTAAATGCCGTTGTTTTACCGTTTTAACCTCGAATGTTTTGTTGTTCACACTTTGATTCACATTTTGCGCTGTCATTACTTCAGTTTCCGTTATTTCCCTCGTAAGCGTGTTTGTCTAATTTCGCAAACATAAAACACACTAACTTCAAAGTAATAGTGGATATTTTACAAAAGCCTTGATTCGAAAAAAAAAAATAATTAGAAGATAAAAAAATGTATTTCGTATACCTATAATGTGGACCCGTTAACATTTGAACCAAAATAATGTATTGAAATTTTTATATTCAGCCCAATTATGAATAAAAAATTCGCAGGAGTTTTTTCCCTTTTTCAATTTTTGCTATTCAAATTCAATAAAAATGGGAGAAGGGAAAAAACTCCAGCAGATTTTTTATTCATAATTGGACTGAATATAAAAATTTCTTTTAGGAAATAGAAAAGTTATGAAATAAGCAGAAAATTCAGAATTAGAGGAATTTTGGTTTTTGAAAAAATATATATGCACCAAAAGAGTAAATTCATGTTTTAATTTACTCAGATTATTTCAAAAATGTTCACTGCTATAGTCCGGACAACTCGATAATCCGACCGAGCCTAAAACTATATGTGTCCGGATTGTCGAAGTTGCACTGTACTGTAGTACACAATATTTTCTATAGGATATACTGTAGTACACAATATTTTCTATAGGAAATACTGTAGTACACAATATTTTCTATAGGAAATACTGTAGTACAGAATATTTTCTATAGGAAATACTGTAGTACAGAATATTTTCTATAGGAAATACTGTAGTACAGAATATTTTCTATAGGAAATACTGTAGTACAGAATATTTTCTATAGGAAATACTGTAGTACATAATATTTTCTATAGGAAATACTGTAGTACAGAATATTTTCTATAGGAAATACTGTAGTACATAATATTTTCTATAGGAAATACTGTAGTACAGAATATTTTCTATAGGAAATACTGTAGTACAGAATATTTTCTATAGGAAATACTGTAGTACAGAATATTTTCTATAGGAAATACTGTAGTACAGAATATTTTCTATAGGAAATACTGTAGTACAGAATATTTTCTATAGGAAATACTGTAGTACAGAATATTTTCTATAGGAAATACTGTAGTACAGAATATTTTCTATAGGAAATACTGTAGTACAGAATATTTTCTATAGGAAATACTGTAGTACAGAATATTTTCTATAGGAAATACTGTAGTACACAATATTTTCTATAGGAAATACTGTAGTACACAATATATTCTATAGGAAATACTGTAGTACACAATATTTTCTATAGGATATACTGTAGTACACAATATTTTCTATAGGAAATACTGTAGTACACAATATTTTCTATAGAAAAATACTGTAGTACACAATATTTTCTACAGAAAAATACTGTAGTACACAATATATTCTACAGAAAAATACTGTAGTACACAATATTTTCTATAGAAAAATACTGTAGTACACAATATTTTCTATAGAAAAATACTGTAGTACACAATATTTTCTATAGAAAAATACTGTAGTACACAATATTTTCTATAGAAAAATACTGTAGTACACAATATTTTCTATAGAAAAATACTGTAGTACACAATAGTTTCTATAGAAAAATACTGTAGTACACAATAGTTTCTATAGAAAAATACTGTAGTACACAATAGTTTCTATAGAAAAATACTGTAGTACACAATAGTTTCTATAGAAAAATACTGTAGTACACAATATTTTCTATAGAAAAATACTGTAGTACACAATATTTTCTATAGAAAAATACTGTAGTACACAATATTTTCTATAGAAAAATACTGTAGTACACAATATTTTCTATGGAAAAATACTGTAGTACACAATATTTTCTATAGAAAAATACTGTAGTACACAATATTTTCTATAGAAAAATACTGTAGTACACAATATTTTCTATAGAAAAATCCTGTAGTAAACAATATTTTCTATAGAAAAATACTGTAGTACACAATATTTTCTATAGGAAATACTGTAGTACACAATATTTTCTATAGGAAATACTGTAGTACACAACATTTTCTATAGGAAATACTGTAGTACACAATATTTTCTATAGGAAATACTGTAGTACACAATATTTTCTATAGGAAATACTGTAGTACACAATATTTTCTATAGGAAATACTGTAGTACAAAATATTTTCTATAGAAAAATACTGTAGTACACAATATTTTCTATAGAAAAATACTGTAGTACACAATATTTTCTATAGAAAAATACTGTAGTACACAATATTTTCTATAGGAAATACTGTAGTACACAATATTTTCTATAGGAAATACTGTAGTACACAATATTTTCTATAGGAAATACTGTAGTTCACAATATTTTCTATAGGAAATACTGTAGTACACAATATTTTCTATAGGAAATACTGTAGTACACAATATTTTCTATAGGAAATACTGTAGTACACAACATTTTCTATAGGAAATACTGTAGTACTCAATATTTTCTATAGGAAATACAGCAGTACACAATATTTTCTATAGGAAATACTGTAGTACACAATATTTTCTATAGGAAATACTGTAGTACACAATATTTTCTATAGAAAAATACTGTAGTACACAATATTTTCTATAGAAAAATACTGTAGTACACAATATTTTCTATAGGATATACTGTAGTACACAATATTTTCTATAGGAAATACTGTAGTACACAATATTTTCTATAGGATACACTGTAGTACACAATATTTTCTATAGAAAAATACTGTAGTACACAATATTTTCTATAGAAAAATACTGTAGTACACAATATTTTCTATAGAAAAATACTGTAGTACACAATATTTTCTATAGAAAAATACTGTAGTACACAATATTTTCTATAGAAAAATGCTGTAGTACACAATATTTTCTATAGAAAAATACTGTAGTACACAATATTTTCTATAGGAAATACTGTAGTACACAATATTTTCTATAGGAAATACTGTAGTACACAATATTTTCTATAGAAAAATACTGTAGTACACAATATTTTCTATAGAAAAATACTGTAGTACACAATATTTTCTATAGGATATACTGTAGTACACAATATTTTCTATAGGAAATACTGTAGTACACAATATTTTCTATAGGATACACTGTAGTACACAATATTTTCTATAGAAAAATACTGTAGTACACAATATTTTCTATAGAAAAATACTGTAGTACACAATATTTTCTATAGAAAAATACTGTAGTACACAATATTTTCTATAGAAAAATACTGTAGTACAGAATATTTTCTATAGGAAATACTGTAGTACACAATATTTTCTATAGGAAATACTGTAGTACACAATATTTTCTATAGGAAATACTGTAGTACACAATATATTCTATAGGAAATACTGTAGTACACAATATTTTCTATAGGATATACTGTAGTACACAATATTTTCTATAGGAAATACTGTAGTACACAATATTTTCTATAGGAAATACAGTGCAACTTCGACAGTTCGGACATGCGCCAGTCCGGTCACTCCAATAATTCGGACGCTTATACGTTTCGGACAATATAAAATTTTTGCCTCCAGAATCCGGACAAATGTTTCTTTATGCAAGAACAAAAATTAAATGCCGTTGTTTTACCGTTTTAACCTCGAATGTTTTGTTGTTCACACTTTGATTCACATTTTGCACTGTCATTACTTCAGTTTCCGTTATTTCCCTCGTAAGCGTGTTTGTCTAATTTCGCAAACATAAAACACACTAACTTCAAAGTAATAGTGGATATTTTACAAAAGCCTTGATTCGAAAAAAAAAATAATTAGAAGATAAAAAAATGTATTTCGTATACCTATAATGTGGACCCGTTAACATTTGAACCAAAATAATGTATTGAAATTTTTATATTCAGCCCAATTATGAATAAAAAATTCGCAGGAGTTTTTTCCCTTTTTCAATTTTTGCTATTCAAATTCAATAAAAATGGGAGAAGGGAAAAAACTCCAGCAGATTTTTTATTCATAATTGGACTGAATATAAAAATTTCTTTTAGGAAATAGAAAAGTTATGAAATAAGCAGAAAATTCAGAATTAGAGGAATTTTGGTTTTTGAAAAAATATATATGCACCAAAAGAGTAAATTCATGTTTTAATTTACTCAGATTATTTCAAAAATGTTCACTGCTATAGTCCGGACAACTCGATAATCCGACCGAGCCTAAAACTATATGTGTCCGGATTGTCGAAGTTGCACTGTACTGTAGTATACAATATTTTCTATAGGATATACTGTAGTACACAATATTTTCTATAGGAAATACTGTAGTACACAATATTTTCTATAGGAAATACTGTAGTACAGAATATTTTCTATAGGAAATACTGTAGTACAGAATATTTTCTATAGGAAATACTGTAGTACAGAATATTTTCTATAGGAAATACTGTAGTACATAATATTTTCTATAGGAAATACTGTAGTACAGAATATTTTCTATAGGAAATACTGTAGTACATAATATTTTCTATAGGAAATACTGTAGTACAGAATATTTTCTATAGGAAATACTGTAGTACAGAATATTTTCTATAGGAAATACTGTAGTACAGAATATTTTCTATAGGAAATACTGTAGTACAGAATATTTTCTATAGGAAATACTGTAGTACAGAATATTTTCTATAGGAAATACTGTAGTACAGAATATTTTCTATAGGAAATACTGTAGTACAGAATATTTTCTATAGGAAATACTGTAGTACAGAATATTTTCTATAGGAAATACTGTAGTACAGAATATTTTCTATAGGAAATACTGTAGTACACAATATTTTCTATAGGAAATACTGTAGTACACAATATTTTCTATAGGAAATACTGTAGTACACAATATATTCTATAGGAAATACTGTAGTACACAATATTTTCTATAGGATATACTGTAGTACACAATATTTTCTATAGGAAATACTGTAGTACACAATATTTTCTATAGAAAAATACTGTAGTACACAATATTTTCTACAGAAAAATACTGTAGTACACAATATATTCTACAGAAAAATACTGTAGTACACAATATTTTCTATAGAAAAATACTGTAGTACACAATATTTTCTATAGAAAAATACTGTAGTACACAATATTTTCTATAGAAAAATACTGTAGTACACAATATTTTCTATAGAAAAATACTGTAGTACACAATAGTTTCTATAGAAAAATACTGTAGTACACAATAGTTTCTATAGAAAAATACTGTAGTACACAATAGTTTCTATAGAAAAATACTGTAGTACACAATATTTTCTATAGAAAAATACTGTAGTACACAATATTTTCTATAGAAAAATACTGTAGTACACAATATTTTCTATAGAAAAATACTGTAGTACACAATATTTTCTATAGAAAAATACTGTAGTACACAATATTTTCTATAGAAAAATACTGTAGTACACAATATTTTCTATAGAAAAATACTGTAGTACACAATATTTTCTATAGAAAAATCCTGTAGTAAACAATATTTTCTATAGAAAAATACTGTAGTACACAATATTTTCTATAGGAAATACTGTAGTACACAATATTTTCTATAGGAAATACTGTAGTACACAACATTTTCTATAGGAAATACTGTAGTACACAATATTTTCTATAGGAAATACTGTAGTACACAATATTTTCTATAGGAAATACTGTAGTACACAATATTTTCTATAGGAAATACTGTAGTACAAAATATTTTCTATAGAAAAATACTGTAGTACACAATATTTTCTATAGAAAAATACTGTAGTACACAACATTTTCTATAGAAAAATACTGTAGTACACAATATTTTCTATAGGAAATACTGTAGTACACAATATTTTCTATAGGAAATACTGTAGTACACAATATTTTCTATAGGAAATACTGTAGTACACAATATTTTCTATAGGAAATACTGTAGTACACAATATTTTCTATAGGAAATACTGTAGTACACAATATTTTCTATAGGAAATACTGTAGTACACAACATTTTCTATAGGAAATACTGTAGTACTCAATATTTTCTATAGGAAATACAGCAGTACACAATATTTTCTATAGGAAATACTGTAGTACACAATATTTTCTATAGGAAATACTGTAGTACACAATATTTTCTATAGAAAAATACTGTAGTACACAATATTTTCTATAGAAAAATACTGTAGTACACAATATTTTCTATAGGATATACTGTAGTACACAATATTTTCTATAGGAAATACTGTAGTACACAGTATTTTCTATAGGATACACTGTAGTACACAATATTTTCTATAGAAAAATACTGTAGTACACAATATTTTCTATAGAAAAATACTGTAGTACACAATATTTTCTATAGAAAAATACTGTAGTACACAATATTTTCTATAGAAAAATACTGTAGTACACAATATTTTCTATAGAAAAATGCTGTAGTACACAATATTTTCTATAGAAAAATACTGTAGTACACAATATTTTCTATAGAAAAATACTGTAGTACACAATATTTTCTATAGAAAAATACTGTAGTACACAATATTTTCTATAGAAAAATACTGTAGTACACAATATTTTCTATAGGAAATACTGTAGTACACAATATTTTCTATAGGAAATACTGTAGTACACAATATTTTCTATAGGAAATACTGTAGTACACAATATTTTCTATAGGAAATACTGTAGTACATAATATTTTCTATAGGAAATACTGTAGTACACAATATTTTCTATAGGAAATACTGTAGTACACAACATTTTCTATAGGAAATACTGTAGTACTCAATATTTTCTATAGGAAATACAGCAGTACACAATATTTTCTATAGGATATACTGTAGTACACAATATTTTCTATAGGAAATACTGTAGTACACAATATTTCCTATAGGAAATACTGTAGTACACAATATTTTCTATAGGAAATACTGTAGTACACAATATTTTCTATAGGATATACTGTAGTACACAATATTTTCTATAGGAAATATTGTAGTACACAATATTTTCTATAGGAAATACTGTAGTACACAATATTTTCTATAGGAAATACTGAAGTACACAATATTTTCTATAGGAAATACTGAAGTACACAATATTTTCTATAGGAAATACTGTAGTACACAATATTTTCTATAGGAAATACTGTAGTACACAATATTTTATACTGTCGTACACAATATTTTCTATAGGAAATGCTGTCGTATACAATATTTTCTATAGGAAATACTGTAGTACACAATATTTTCTGTAGGAAATACTGTAGTACACAATATTTTCTATAGGAAATACTGTAGTACACAATATTTTCTATAGGAAATACTGTAGTACTCAATATTTTCTATAGGAAATACTGTAGTACTCAATATTTTCTATAGGAAATACTGTAGTACACAATATTTTCTATAGGAAATACTGTAGTACACAATATTTTCTATAGGAAATACTGTAGTACACAATATTTTCTATAGGAAATACTGTAGTACACAATATTTTCTATAGGAAATACTGCAGTACACAATATTTTCTATAGGAAATACTGTAGTACACAATATATTCTATAGGAAATACTGTAGTACACAATATTTTCTATAGGATATACTGTAGTACACAATATTTTCTATAGGAAATACTGTAGTACACAATATTTTCTATAGGAAATACTGTAGTACACAATATTTTCTATAGGATATACTGTAGTACACAATATTTTCTATAGGAAATACTGTAGTACACAATATTTTCTATAGGAAATACTGTAGTACAGAATATTTTCTATAGGAAATACTGTAGTACAGAATATTTTCTATAGGAAATACTGTAGTACAGAATATTTTCTATAGGAAATACTGTAGTACAGAATATTTTCTATAGGAAATACTGTAGTACATAATATTTTCTATAGGAAATACTGTAGTACAGAATATTTTCTATAGGAAATACTGTAGTACAGAATATTTTCTATAGGAAATACTGTAGTACAGAATATTTTCTATAGGAAATACTGTAGTACAGAATATTTTCTATAGGAAATACTGTAGTACACAATATTTTCTATAGGAAATACTGTAGTACACAATATTTTCTATAGAAAATACTGTAGTACACAATATTTTCTATAGGAAATACTGTAGTACACAATATTTTCTACAGAAAAATACTGTAGTACACAATATTTTCTACAGAAAAATACTGTAGTACACAATATTTTCTACAGAAAAATACTGTAGTACACAATATTTTCTACAGAAAAATACTGTAGTACACAATATTTTCTACAGAAAAATACTGTAGTACACAATATTTTCTACAGAAAAATACTGTAGTACACAATATTTTCTACAGAAAAATACTGTAGTACACAATATTTTCTATAGAAAAATACTGTAGTACACAATATTTTCTATAGAAAAATACTGTAGTACACAATATTTTCTATAGAAAAATACTGTAGTACACAATATTTTCTATAGAAAAATACTGTAGTACACAATATTTTCTATAGAAAAATACTGTAGTACACAATATTTTCTATAGAAAAATACTGTAGTACACAATATTTTCTATAGAAAAATACTGTAGTACACAATATTTTCTATAGAAAAATACTGTAGTACACAATATTTTCTATAGAAAAATACTGTAGTACACAATATTTTCTATAGAAAAATACTGTAGTACACAATATTTTCTATAGAAAAATACTGTAGTACACAATATTTTCTATAGAAAAATACTGTAGTACACAATATTTTCTATAGAAAAATACTGTAGTACACAATATTTTCTATAGAAAAATACTGTAGTACACAATTGTTTCCTTGAAATATTTCTCGAAAATATCGGGGTTTAAAAAATAAAAATTCAATTAGTTTTTGGGGTTTTAAAATAAAATGGGGTTTTATTTAGTTTTTCTTCGGGGTTTTATATTTTTTCTATGTACGTACCGTACGCTTGGGGTTTACAAGAGTAAGTGATCTTATTACAATTACAAAAAATGAGAGAAAAATAATAAACATAGAATGGGCAGTGAACAATAACTGGCCATATACACTGTGCGCATAAACATCCCGCCCCCCTTGCTATACTGCAACAAGGAAGGCTGAGGATTCTGCGGGGTAAAATAACCGGGGTTTGTTGTTGCGGGTTATATGGATGGGGTTGTTGTTGCTGCTGACATGTCAGTTGGTGTTGTTGCTGCTCTAATATTGCGGGGGTTGTTCTGGCAGATACTGCTGGGGTTGTTGATGTTGACTTCGAGGCGGCGATTCAAACCTGTTGACATCTAGCTATATGAGTTAAATAAAAATGGGAGAGAGAGAAGAAAAAATACAAATTAGTCAGCTTCTGACTTTGGCAAGAGAACAAGCTTCACTATGGGCCGGGTAAAAATGCCCGAAGCTGTTCTCACGTCCGCAGAGCGGACCTTACTATCTTGCCCTACATGAGTCTTCTCTATCCTACCTAAGCGCCATTCATTCGGGGGTAAATTATCTTGACGGATCACAACTAAATCTCCTACTTTCAAGTCCCTTTGTGGATATTTCCACTTAGTTCGCCGATGGAGTTCTTTGAGGTATTCCTCTTTCCATCGCAGAGCAAACTGATGATGGAGCACTTTGAGTTTCTGCCATCTATTAGCAATACTCAAAGAAAGATCGGAATGATTGGGTTCAGGGGGTGCCAAAAGAGGCGCTCCGATCAAAAAATGACCAGGGGTTAATGGGACTAAATCGAGGGGATCATCGCTCATTGCAGTTAATGGTCTTGAGTTTAGGCAAGCTTCAATACGGCTTAACATTGTTGAAAACTCCTCAAATGTAAATTTTTGCATTCCAGCAATTTTGCGAAAATGAGTTTTTACACTCTTAACGCCGGCTTCCCATAAGCCGCCCATATGAGGAGCCCCAGGGGGTATAAAATGCCATTCAACTGGCTGAGAACTATTTCGTACAAGTACTTTTTGCCTCAATTGGAGTAAAAACTGCTTTCGGTCAACTTCCAGTAAATTAGCAGCACCGACAAATGCAGTTCCGTTGTCCGAGTAAACATGAGCAGGACAACCTCGACGAGAGAAAAAACGGGCAAAAGCAGCAAGAAATGTTTCGGTCGACATATCACCGGTTGCCTCTAAATGAATCGCCTTTGTGGCGAAACAAACAAACACGAGAACATAACCTTTTGTTATTCGGCAACCTCTACCAATGTAGGATTTTATGTCGAACGGACCTGCGAAATCTAAACCAGTATGGGTAAACGGTCTCGAAAGAGACGCACGTTCAGGGGGTAAAGCAGCCATAATCTGCTGACCGGTTTTCTTTCGGTAAATTGTACATTCCTTACAATTGAAAATAACTGTACGAATTAGATTCTTTAATTTCGGGACCCAAAACTCATTTCTAACTAATCTGAGCATTAATGAATGGCCACCATGGGCAGAGCACTTGTGAACATGTTCAACAAACAAACGAGTAAAACGGGCTGCATAAGGCAGAATTTTAGGGTAACGCTCATCGTATGTTAAGCCAGGTGATCGAACTAATCGACCATTGATTCTGACAAAACCATTCGAGTCAATAAACGGGTTCAAAGTGAGTAAATTACTCTTGGAAGATATGGGTTTACCTTTTGAGAGTAAAGAATATTCTGGTATATAATTCTTTTGACATACTAGAACTAATCGATCACGAGTAAATCTCATTTCTGATTGGGTTAAATCTAAAGTGTTGTACAAGCATTTTCGGGTTTTCAAATACTGTAAACACCTGAACCAATACGAAATAATTCGCATTGCACGGGTTAAATCTGAAAAACGTTCCAGTATGTCAAATTTTAGTTCAGTCTGAACAGAAAAAGTTTGAACTTCTAAATGTAGATGTTCGGTAACGATATTTTGTGGCCAGTATTCTCGCGGTTGTCGTAACCACGAGGGACCATACCACCATAAGGGGTTATCTACTAAATCTCGAGCAAGAGTTCCACGACTTGCGAGATCTGCGGGGTTATCTTTGGAATCAACATGAAACCAATTTTCGTTACCTACTTTCTTTACTATTAGTGCAACTCTGTTCTTGACAAAGGTTGGCCAATGACACGGGGGTTTTTTGAGCCAAGATAAAACTATAGTAGAATCGGTCCACATATAAATCTTTCTCTTGTCTAGATTTAATTGACTACACAAAGATTCTACCATGTTTGCCATCAAAGCCGCTCCACAAAGTTCTAAACGGGGTAATGTTTCAGACTTAACAGGAGCTACCTTCGTCTTTGCAGAGAGTAAATGTGAAGTGATTTCATTTGCCGAAATACTTCGAACATAAAGAGCACAGCCATAAGCCTTTTCTGAAGCATCAGAAAATGCATGAAGTTCAATTTCATGACTCGGGTGAAAATTAACCCATCTTGGAATGTTAATTTTCTCAATATTCGGGTAATCATTTAAAAATGAGCGCCATTGCGCAAGGGTTAAGGTTTTTAAACTTTCATCCCAATCTGTCTTGTCTTTCCATATTTGTTGCATTATAATTTTTGCAACAATAATTTTTGGAGAGAGCCAACCGGCGGGGTCAAATAGCTTAGCTATTTCTGACAAGACAGCGCGTTTTGTCACAATATCCCGGCGTGGCTGCGATATGAGTCGGAAGTAGAAACTGTCAGTATCAGCATTCCATCGCAAGCCCAGGGTTTTTGTTGTGCTAGCATCTGCAAATTTTAAGAAGTCTGCATCAAGCAGATTCTCACGGGGTAAATCTTCTAAGAGACGTATATGATTGGCAGTCCATTTTCGTAAAACGAAACCAGCCGATTCGAGAACATGGGTGAGTTCAATACGTCTCTCAAAAGCGTCTTCTAGCTCATGAGAGCCAGCAAGTACGTCATCGACATACATTTGGGTTTTCAAAATTTGAGATGCTAACGGACTTTGGGGTTCACAATCGTTGGCCAATTGTAAAAGAGTTCGAATCGCTAAATACGGTGCACAATTCACTCCGAATGTGACTGTATTTAGCTCATAGTCCTTTATATCAGCTTCGGGATTATTGCGGTAAAAGATCCGCTGAAATTGTGTTTGTTGGGGATGAATTAAAATTTGGCGATACATTTTCTCAATGTCAGCGTTAAAAACGTAACGAAAGAGTCGCCATTGGAGGATTAAGACCGTAAGGTCTGCCTGTAAAACAGGACCGGGGTATAATATATTATTAAGGCTTACGTCATTGGAGGATGGGTTTGAGGCGTTAAATACCACACGGAGTTTGGTGGTCAAACTATCGGGTTTAAATACTGCATGATGCGGTAAATAATAACTAGTCGCTTTTGAATCAGAGGGATTAACTGCTTTGATATGTCCCATTTCAAAATACTCGCTAATCACAGTGTCATACTGTGATTTCAATTCGGGGTTCTTTAAAAGTCGAGTTTCATTTCTCATGAACTGGGACAAAGCACTATGTTGAGAATCTCCTAATGTCACTTCATTATAAAATTCTCGACGAAAAGGAAGTGAAACTACATAGCGACCATCGGGGTTTCTGTAAGTAGTAGTCCGGTAAAGCTCCTCACAAATTTCTTCGCTTTCGGACCATCGTGTCGCTTGTGGAACTTCTTCAAGTTCCCAAAAACGAGCAAGTTGGGCGTTCAACTCAACTTGGTTGCAAAACGTTGCAAGGGTGTACATGGGTTCCGATTGAAATACCTCACCAGTTACTATCCAACCGAAAACTGTTCTTTGGGCGATCAGGTTGCCATTTGGATGCTTTCTAACATCCGAGGTTAAAATTTTTGGATAAACATTTCCTCCAAATAGGATATCCATACGGGTACACATGACGTCGGTCATGGTAATATCGGGAAAACTAGAGTTTACGATATCTGAAAGGGTACACGAGGGCAACCGACCGGTAATTTTCTCAACTACATATGCGCAAATTTTAAGTTTGAAACTGGGGTTTATCGGGGATCCGACAGAAAGAACGCACATAGTAGAGGAATTTCCAGCCAAGCAATCCATCATACCAGTGACATTTGTCGATGGTACTGAAAATGTTGGTATAGAAAGCTTCCTTTGTAATCTCCTAGAGATAAAGGTGCCTTGCGAACCAGGGTCAACTAGCGCTCGAGCCGCACATCTGAGATCGTTCACATGGACTATACAAATAGCCGAGCCCAACAGGACTGTGGAATGGGGGTTAGGGCTCAAATGTGCGGCATACGTATGAACGTTTTGAGCCGCTGCAGATGTTGAAGGGGTAAAATTAAGAGGGGGTTGATTTTGGGTGCTTGCTGGAATCGGGTTAACATTATAAGGGGGTTGTAATGGTACATTAGTACCGGAAGCTATAGGAAATTGGGTTGCTAATTGAGAATTTTGACCTTGCGGTCTTTGATCTCTATGAAGCAAAGAGTGATGCTTCTGTCTACACAAAGAACAAACATGAGTACTTCTACAATTCTTAAAATCGTGAGAAGTCGCCAAACAATTTGAACAACACCTAAGTCTCTTTACGGTTGACATTCTATCATCGACAGTCTGACTCAAGAAGTTTGGACAAAGTCTAAGGGGGTGTGAGCCTTGACAAAGGAAACAACGACAAACTGTGGAACTAGGGTTAGTTTTTGTCGCAAAACTTTGAACTTTTCTAGAGTCATTAAATGATTTCTTAGGCGCATTAACAATCGAGTTCTTTCGTGGTAATGTGTTCGGGGTTTTGTTCATATTTTGAACTGGGTTAGACTGTCTTATATCAGAAATCGACTCAAGAGTTTTAAAATGAGCTGTCAAAAATGCGTCCATATCCTCCCACTTTGGAGATTTTGGACAAAGTTTCTTCGACTGTTCCCAGAGACTTAAAGTGTTTTCGGGTAACTTTGTAGCACAAATATATACTAACATAACGTGATAAAATATTTCCGGAGTAACTTCTAATAGTGAAAGATTCGTAATACAATCATTAAGAGTTCGTTGCAGATTTTTAATATTCGGGCCTGTTTCTTGGGTAATGGGTTTAATACTCAAAAGAGTTCGAAGCTGTTCATTTATAAGAGCATCTTTGTTCTCATACGTATCAACTAACTTTTTCCATGCCACTGCATAGCCATCATTAGTTAATGGAACAGTTTGTATGACATCATGAGCATCCTTTGCAGTTTTCTGCAGCAAATAGTACAATTTCTGTACAGGGGTTAAACGGGGGTTATTGCCATACAAAGCTGAGAACATGTCTCGGAATGAAGGCCAGTTCTTATAGTCACCATAGAAAATAGGGGTGTCGCAAGGGGGTAAATGAACAAATGGCATTGAATTTATTCCCTGATCAATGGACTTTTCTGCCTGAGCAGAGGTTTTTAAATTGTCCAAATAGGTGGTTATCATGGAGATACCACGAGTATATGTACTATAAGAAGCCATATATCTGGCCTTCACCTCAACAATCTGTGGGGTTTTCAATTGTTCAGCTTCGATCAGCAAAGTATCGTATGCTGAACGAACAGCTTCCCATAAACGGTTTAATTCTTTTTCGTGGCTACTTAACGAACCAATTCGATGTTCACCGACGGGTATTATCGAAATATGAGCCTCGAATTCTGCCAAACGATCGGCATTACGAATCAATGCGGACATGTCCATTTTTGATCTTAAAAAATATCGGGTAATTTTGAAAAAAAGCAAGAAAAATCGAGTAACAAAATTTAAAAATAATCCAAAATAGGGAAAACTTGTTTAAAATTCAAAAAATAGACAAAACTAATCTTTAAATAATTTAAAAATTTGAATTTTATCACGATTGTTTGAAATACTGAGTAAAATCGACAAAAAACGAGTAATAGTTTCAAAAAATTCAAAAATAATCTTAAAAAGATGACAAATTTCAAAAATATTTGGGTTAATAGGAATTCACAAAGCAAATTCCACAAAAATAATGGGTTAAATATGTAAAATATTAAATAAGAAAGTGAATTTACACGTTGTTCTTTTTATCTCAAGATAAAAATATTCAAAAAATTAGGTAAATAATTTGAACAAAGATTTTCTATAGTGTAAATGCACTTTCAATATTAAAAAAGGTATAAAAAATGTTTAATATACACTACTACTGCAAACGAATAATCGGTTACTCACTTTCGAATAAAATTAAATAATTAATTTTCACTAAAAGTAATTATTTTTCAATTATATTTTATTCACGGGTTAAATTTTAATTTAAAAATGCTCAATTAATTTATTTTCACGGGTTAAATATCAAAAAAATTAGTAAAAATGCACTTTATTACGATAAAATACACGGTAACCGGTTTATTCGTACGATTAAAATATTGCAGCACTAGCGTAAGTGACAATATAAAGCAAAAGAGAAAATAAACAACAACCAACAATTGCACTGTAATTTTTTGAATGTTATTATTATTACAATAAATAACACACACACTCACTTTATATTGGGTTTATTAAAATTATATTTTTATTATTATTTATTTGATATTATTAAAATATCACAAAATAAAAAATTCACAAAATAATTTAATTTTTTATTTTAATCGCGTGTCCGTCGGTTTATGTTTATAATTAAACTAGCGAGTAAAAAGTTTTTCTTCTTTATTCTCTTTTGTGCTATATTCGATTAGATCAACACAGTTGAGTAAAAAACGTATCACTATTAAAGCTTTTGTTAACAGCAGTGTTAACAGAGAATAAAGAAGCTGGGATTAAAAAACAACAAAAACACTGAAGTAAATAAAAATATCACTTTTAAATAAAAGAAAAACACGGGTAATAAGGGATTAAACACTGTGAATAAATATATGAAAAATCCACACAATATAAGAGTTTTTTCTTTTATTTTTGGAGTTAAACACACGCGAAAAAAAAGAAATTAAAACAAGGGTAAAAAAGTGAGGATAGAAAAAAAGGAATGCAGTAGAGAAAAAAATCGTTTGTGTTTTGCCGACGGCAAATTGCAATTTTTGAACAAGGGGTTTTTTAACTTGTTGGTTATTCTTTTGCTTTTTATAAAAAACACTTTTTTATTGTCACTTTTTGTATTTGTTTTATTCACTTTTAAATTGAATAACGTACCTTTTTTTCCGTAGGTTTTGTGGGTAAGGGGGATTTTAAGTAAAATATTTCCAAATGGTTTGGGGGAAAATTCCTGGGTTTTCACTGAAAATAAAAATATTTTCATGAAATATTTCAAGGCCTCGGGGGTTTCTATCCGGTTCGAAGGACCAAAATGTTTCCTTGAAATATTTCTCGAAAATATCGGGGTTTAAAAAATAAAAATTCAATTAGTTTTTGGGGTTTTAAAATAAAATGGGGTTTTATTTAGTTTTTCTTCGGGGTTTTATATTTTTTCTATGTACGTACCGTACGCTTGGGGTTTACAAGAGTAAGTGATCTTATTACAATTACAAAAAATGAGAGAAAAATAATAAACATAGAATGGCCAGTGAACAATAACTGGCCATATACACTGTGCGCATAGAAAAATACTGTAGTACACAATATTTTCTATAGAAAAATACTGTAGTACACAATATTTTCTATAGAAAAATACTGTAGTACACAATATTTTCTATAGAAAAATACTGTAGTACACAATATTTTCTATAGAAAAATATTGTAGTACACAATATTTTCTATAGAAAAATACTGTAGTACACAATATTTTCTATAGAAAAATATTGTAGTACACAATATTTTCTATAGAAAAATACTGTAGTACACAATATTTTCTATAAAAAATACTGTAGTACACAATATTTTCTATAGAAAAATACTGTAGTACACAATATTTTCTATAGAAAAATACTGTAGTACACAATATTTTCTATAGAAAAATACTGTAGTACACAATATTTTCTATAGAAAAATACTGTAGTACACAATATTTTCTATAGAAAAATACTGTAGTACACAATATTTTCTATAGAAAAATGCTGTAGTACACAATATTTTCTATAGAAAAATACTGTAGTACACAATATTTTCTATAGAAAAATACTGTAGTACACAATATTTTCTATAGAAAAATACTGTAGTACACAATATTTTCTATAGAAAAATACTGTAGTACACAATATTTTCTATAGAAAAATACTGTAGTACACAATATTTTCTATAGAAAAATAATGTAGTACACAATATTTTCTATAGAAAAATACTGTAGTACACAATATTTTCTATAGAAAAATACTGTAGTACACAATATTTTCTATAGGAAATACTGTAGTACACAATATTTTCTATAGGAAATACTGTAGTACACAATATTTTCTATAGGAAATACTGTAGTACACAATATTTTCTATAGGAAATACTGTAGTACACAATATTTTCTATAGGAAATACTGTAGTACACAATATTTTCTGTAGGAAATACTGTAGTACACAATATTTTCTATAGGAAATACTGTAGTACACAATATTTTCTATAGGAAATACTGTAGTACACAACATTTTCTATAGGAAATACTGTAGTACTCAATATTTTCTATAGGAAATACTGCAGTACACAATATTTTCTATAGGATATACTGTAGTACACAATATTTTCTATAGGAAATACTGTAGTACACAATATTTTCTATAGGAAATACTGTAGTACACAATATTTTCTATAGGAAATACTGTAGTACACAATATTTTCTATAGGAAATACTGTAGTACACAATATTTTCTATAGGAAATACTGTAGTACACAATATTTTCTATAGGATATACTGTAGTACACAATATTTTCTATAGGAAATATTGTAGTACACAATATTTTCTATAGGAAATACTGTAGTACACAATATTTTCTATAGGAAATACTGAAGTACACAATATTTTCTATAGGAAATACTGAAGTACACAATATTTTCTATAGGAAATACTGTAGTACACAATATTTTCTATAGGAAATACTGTAGTACACAATATATTCTATAGGAAATACTGTAGTACACAATATTTTCTATAGGATATACTGTAGTACACAATATTTTCTATAGGAAATACTGTAATACACAATATTTTCTATAGGAAATACTGTAGTACACAATATTTTCTATAGGATATACTGTAGTACACAATATTTTCTATAGGAAATACTGTAGTACACAATATTTTCTATAGGAAATACTGTAGTACAGAATATTTTCTATAGGAAATACTGTAGTACAGAATATTTTCTATAGGAAATACTGTAGTACAGAATATTTTCTATAGGAAATACTGTAGAACATAATATTTTCTATAGGAAATACTGTAGTACAGAATATTTTCTATAGGAAATACTGTAGTACAGAATATTTTCTATAGGAAATACTGTAGTACAGAATATTTTCTATAGGAAATACTGTAGTACAGAATATTTTCTATAGGAAATACTGTAGTACAGAATATTTTCTATAGGAAATACTGTAGTACAGAATATTTTCTATAGGAAATACTGTAGTACAGAATATTTTCTATAGGAAATACTGTAGTACACAATATTTTCTATAGAAAATACTGTAGTACACAATATTTTCTATAGGAAATACTGTAGTACACAATATTTTCTACAGAAAAATACTGTAGTACACAATATTTTCTATAGAAAAATACTGTAGTACACAATATTTTCTATAGAAAAATACTGTAGTACACAATATTTTCTATAGAAAAATACTGTAGTACACAATATTTTCTATAGAAAAATACTGTAGTACACAATATTTTCTATAGAAAAATACTGTAGTACACAATATTTTCTATAGAAAAATACTGGAGTACACAATATTTTCTATAGAAAAATACTGTAGTACACAATATTTTCTATAGAAAAATACTGTAGTACACAATATTTTCTATAGAAAAATACTGTAGTACACAATATTTTCTATAGAAAAATACTGTAGTACACAATATTTTCTATAGAAAAATACTGTAGTACACAATATTTTCTATAGAAAAATACTGTAGTACACAATATTTTCTATAGAAAAATACTGTAGTACACAATATTTTCTATAGAAAAATACTGTAGTACACAATATTTTCTATAGAAAAATACTGTAGTACACAATATTTTCTATAGAAAAATACTGTAGTACACAATATTTTCTATAGAAAAATACTGTAGTACACAATATTTTCTATAGAAAAATACTGTAGTACACAATATTTTCTATAGAAAAATACTGTAGTACACAATATTTTCTATAGAAAAATACTGTAGTACACAATATTTTCTATAGAAAAATACTGTAGTACACAATATTTTCTATAGAAAAATACTGTAGTACACAATATTTTCTATAGAAAAATACTGTAGTACACAATATTTTCTATAGAAAAATACTGTAGTACACAATATTTTCTATAGAAAAATACTGTAGTACACAATATTTTCTATAGAAAAATACTGTAGTACACAATATTTTCTATGAAAAATACTGTAGTACACAATATTTTCTATAGAAAAATACTGTAGTACACAATATTTTCTATAGAAAAATACTGTAGTACACAATATTTTCTATAGAAAAATACTGTAGTACACAATATTTTCTATAGAAAAATACGGTAGTACACAGTATTTTCTATAGAAAAATACTGTAGTACACAATATTTTCTATAGAAAAATACTATAGTACACAATATTTTCTATAGAAAAATACTGTAGTACACAATATTTTCTATAGAAAAATACTGTAGTACACAATATTTTCTATAGAAAAATACTGTAGTACACAATATTTTCTATAGAAAAATACTGTAGTACACAATATTTTCTATAGAAAAATACTGTAGTACACAATATTTTCTATAGAAAAACACTGTAGTACACAATATTTTCTATAGAAAAATACTGTAGTACACAATATTTTCTATAGAAAAATACTGTAGTACAGAATATTTTCTATAGAAAAATACTGTAGTACAGAATATTTTCTATAGAAAAATACTGTAGTACAGAATATTTTCTATAGAAAAATACTGTAGTACAGAATATTTTCTATAGAAAAATACTGTAGTACAGAATATTTTCTATAGAAAAATACTGTAGTACAGAATATTTTCTATAGAAAAATACTGTAGTACAGAATATTTTCTATAGAAAAATACTGTAGTACAGAATATTTTCTATAGAAAAATACTGTAGTACAGAATATTTTCTATAGAAAAATACTGTAGTACAGAATATTTTCTATAGAAAAATACTGTAGTACAGAATATTTTCTATAGAAAAATACTGTAGTACAGAATATTTTCTATAGAAAAATACTGTAGTACACAATATTTTCTATAGAAAAATACTGTAGTACACAATATTTTCTATAGAAAAATACTGTAGTACACAATATTTTCTATAGAAAAATACAGTAGTACACAATATTTTCTATAGAAAAATACTGTAGTACACAATATTTTCTATAGAAAAATACAGTAGTACACAATATTTTCTATAGAAAAATACTGTAGTACACAATATTTTCTATAGAAAAATACTGTAGTACACAATATTTTCTATAGAAAAATACTGTAGTACACAATATTTTCTATAGAAAAATACTGTAGTACACAATATTTTCTATAGAAAAATACTGTAGTACACAAAATTTTCTATAGAAAAATACAGTAGTACACAATATTTTCTATAGAAAAATACTGTAGTACACAATATTTTCTATAGAAAAATACTGTAGTACAGAATATTTTCTATAGAAAAATACTGTAGTACAGAATATTTTCTATAGAAAAATACTGTAGTACAGAATATTTTCTATAGAAAAATACTGTAGTACAGAATATTTTCTATAGAAAAATACTGTAGTACAGAATATTTTCTATAGAAAAATACTGTAGTACAGAATATTTTCTATAGAAAAATACTGTAGTACAGAATATTTTCTATAGAAAAATACTGTAGTACAGAATATTTTCTATAGAAAAATACTGTAGTACACAATATTTTCTATAGAAAAATACTGTAGTACAGAATATTTTCTATAGAAAAATACTGTAGTACACAATATTTTCTATAGAAAAATACTGTAGTACAGAATATTTTCTATAGAAAAATACTGTAGCACACAATATTTTCTATAGAAAAATACAGTAGTACACAATATTTTCTATAGAAAAATACTGTAGTACACAATATTTTCTATAGAAAAATACAGTAGTACACAATATTTTCTATAGAAAAATACTGTAGTACACAATATTTTCTATAGAAAAATACTGTAGTACACAATATTTTCTATAGAAAAGTACTGTAGTACACAATATTTTCTATAGAAAAATACTGTAGTACACAATATTTTCTATAGAAAAAGACTGTAGTACACAATATTTTCTATAGAAAAATACTGTAGTACACAATATTTTCTATAGAAAAATACAGTAGTACACAATATTTTCTATAGAAAAATACTGTAGTACACAATATTTTCTATAGAAAAATACTGTAGTACAGAATATTTTCTATAGAAAAATACTGTAGTACAGAATATTTTCTATAGAAAAATACTGTAGTACAGAATATTTTCTATAGAAAAATACTGTAGTACAGAATATTTTCTATAGAAAAATACTGTAGTACAGAATATTTTCTATAGAAAAATACTGTACTACAGAATATTTTCTATAGAAAAATACTGTAGTAAGGAATATTTTCTATAGAAAAATACTGTAGTACAGAATATTTTCTATAGAAAAATACTGTAGTACAGAATATTTTCTATAGAAAAATACTGTAGTACACAATATTTTCTATAGAAAAATACTGTAGTACACAATATTTTCTATAGAAAAATACAGTAGTACACAATATTTTCTATAGAAAAATACTGTAGTACACAATATTTTCTATAGAAAAATACTGTAGTACACAATATTTTCAATAGAAAAATACTGTAGTACACAATATTTTCTATAGAAAAATACTGTAGTACACAATATTTTCTATAGAAAAATACTGTAGTACACAATATTTTCTATAGAAAAATACAGTAGTACACAATATTTTCTATAGAAAAATACTGTAGTACACAATATTTTCTATAGAAAAATACTGTAGTACACAATATTTTCTATAGAAAAATACTGTAGTACACAATATTTTCTATAGAAAAATACTGTAGTACACAATATTTTCTATAGAAAAATACTGTAGTACACAATATTTTCTATAGAAAAATACTGTAGTACACAATATTTTCTATAGAAAAATACTGTAGTACACAATATTTTCTATAGAAAAATACTGTAGTACACAATATTTTCTATAGAAAAATACTGTAGTACACAATATTTTCTATAGAAAAATACTGTAGTACACAATATTTTCTATAGAAAAATACTGTAGTACACAATATTTTCTATAGAAAAATACTGTAGTACACAATATTTTCTATAGAAAAATACTGTAGTACACAATATTTTCTATAGAAAAATACTGTAGTACACAATATTTTCTATAGAAAAATACTGTAGTACACAATATTTTCTATAGAAAAATACTGTAGTACACAATATTTTCTATAGAAAAATACTGTAGTACACAATATTTTCTATAGAAAAATACTGTAGTACACAATATTTTCTATAGGAAATACTGTAGTACACAATATTTTCTATAGGAAATACTGTAGTACAGAATATTTTCTATAGGAAATACTGTAGTACACAATATTTTCTATAGGAAATACTGTAGTACACAATATTTTCTATACGAAATACTGTAGTACACAATATTTTCTATACGCAATACTGTAGTACACAATATTTTCTATAGGAAATACTGTAGAACACAATATTTTCTATAGGAAATACTGTAGTACACAATATTTTCTATAGGAAATACTGTAGTACACAATATTTTCTATAGGAAATACTGTAGTACACAATATTTTCTATAGGAAATACTGTAGTACACAATATTTTCTATAGGAAATATACACAATATTTTCTATAGAAAAATACTGTAGTACACAATATTTTCTATAGGAAATACTGTAGTACACAATATTTTCTATACGAAATACTGTAGTACACAATATTTTCTATACGCAATACTGTAGTACACAATATTTTCTATAGGAAATACTGTAGAACACAATATTTTCTATAGGAAATACTGTAGTACACAATATTTTCTATAGGAAATACTGTAGTACACAATATTTTCTATAGGAAATACTGTAGTACACAATATTTTCTATAGGAAATACTGTAGTACACAATATTTTCTATAGGAAATATACACAATATTTTCTGTAGAAAAATACTGTAGTACACAATATTTTCTATAGAAAAATACTGTAGTACACAAAATTTTCTATAGAAAAATACTGTAGTACACAATATTTTCTATAGAAAAATACTGTAGTACACAATATTTTCTATAGGAAATACTGTAGTACACAATATTTTCTATAGGAAATACTGTAGTATACAATATTTTCTATAGGAAATACTGTAGTACACAATATTTTCTATAGGAAATACTGTAGTACACAATATTTTCTATAGGAAATACTGTAGTACACAATATTTTCTATAGGAAATACTGTAGTACACAATATTTTCTATAGGAAATACTGTAGTACACAATATTTTCTATAGGAAATACTGTAGTACACAATATTTTCTATAGGAAATACTGTAGTACACAATATTTTCTATAGGAAATACTGTAGTACAGAATATTTTCTATAGGAAATACTGTAGTACACAATATTTTCTTTAGGAAATACTGTAGTACACAATATTTTCTATAGGAAATACTGTAGTACACAATATTTTCTATAGGAAATACTGTAGTACACAATATTTTCTATAGGAAATACTGTAGTACACAATATTTTCTATAGAAAATACTGTAGTACACAATATTTTCTATAGGAAATTCTGTAGTACACAATATTTTCTATAGGAAATACTGTAGTACAGAATATTTGCTATAGGAAATACTGTAGTACAGAATATTTTCTAAAGGAAATACTGTAGTACAGAATATTTTCTATAGGAAATACTGTAGTACAGAATATTTTCTATAGGAAATACTGTAGTACAGAATATTTTCTATAGGAAATACTGTAGTACAGAATATTTTCTATAGGAAATACTGTAGTACAGAACATTTTCTATTGGAAATACTGTAGTACAGAATATTTTCTATAGGAAATACTGTAGTACAGAATATTTTCTATAGGAAATACTGTAGTACAGAATATTTTCTATAGGAAATACTGTAGTACAGAATATTTTCTATAGGAAATACTGTAGTACACAATATTTTCTATAGGAAATACTGTAGTACACAATATTTTCTATACGAAATACTGTAGTACACAATATTTTCTATACGCAATACTGTAGTACACAATATTTTCTATAGGAAATACTGTAGTAAACAATATTTTCTATAGGAAATACTGTAGTACACAATATTTTCTATAGGAAATACTGTAGTACACAATATTTTCTATAGGAAATACTGTAGTACACAATATTTTCTATAGGAAATATACACAATATTTTCTATAAAAAATACTGTAGTACACAATATTTTCTACAGGAAATACTGTAGTACACAATATTTTCTATACGAAATACTGTAGTACGCAATACTGTAGTACACAATATTTTCTATAGGAAATACTGTAGAACACAATATTTTCTATAGGAAATACTGTAGTACACAATATTTTCTATAGGAAATACTGTAGTACACAATATTTTCTATAGGAAATACTGTAGTACACAATATTTTCTATAGGAAATACTGTAGTACACAATATTTTCTATAGGAAATACTGTAGTACACAATATTTTCTATAGGAAATATACACAATATTTTCTGTAGAAAAATACTGTAGTACACAATATTTTCTATAGAAAAATACTGTAGTACACAATATTTTCTATAGGAAATACTGTAGTACACAATATTTTCTATAGGAAATACTGTAGTACACAATATTTTCTATAGGAAATACTGTAGTACACAATATTTTCTATAGGAAATACTGTAGTACACAATATTTTCTATAGGAAATACTGTAGTACACAATATTTTCTATAGGAAATACTGTAGTACACAATATTTTCTATAGGAAATACTGTAGTACACAATATTTTCTATAGGAAATACTGTAGTACACAATATTTTCTATAGGAAATACTGTAGTACACAATATTTTCTATAGGAAATACTGTAGTACACAATATTTTCTATAGGAAATAATGTAGAACACAATATTTTCTATAGGAAATACTGTAGTACACAATATTTTCTATAGGAAATACTGTAGTACACAATATTTTCTATAGGAAATATACACAATATTTTCTATAGAAAAATACTGTAGTACACAATATTTTCTATAGAAAAATACTGTAGTACACAATATTTTCTATAGAAAAATACTGTAGTACACAATATTTTCTATAGAAGAATACTGTAGTACACAATATTTTCTATAGAAAAATACTGTAGTACACAATATTTTCTATAGAAAAATACTGTAGTACACAATATTTTCTATAGAAAAATACTATAGTACACAATATTTTCTATAGAAAAATACTGTAGTACACAATATTTTCTATAGAAAAATACTGTAGTACACAATATTTTCTATAGAAAAATACTGTAGTACACAATATTTTCTATAGAAAAATACTGTAGTACACAATATTTTCTATAGAAAAATACTGTAGTACACAATATTTTCTATAGAAAAATACTGTAGTACACAATATTTTCTATAGAAAAATACTGTAGTACACAATATTTTCTATAGAAAAATACTATAGTACACAATATTTTCTATAGAAAAATACTGTAGTACACAATATTTTCTATAGAAAAATACTGTAGTACACAATATTTTCTATAGAAAAATACTGTAGTACACAATATTTTCTATAGAAAAATACTGTAGTACACAATATTTTCTATAGAAAAATAATGTAGTACACAATATTTTCTATAGGAAATACTTTAGTACACAATATTTTCTATAGGAAATACTGTAGTACACAATATTTTCTATAGGAAATACTGTAGTACACAATATTTTCTATAGAAAATACTGTAGTACACAATATTTTCTATAGAAAATACTGTAGTAAACAATATTTTCTATAGGAAATACTGTAGTACACAATATTTTCTATAGGAAATACTGTAGTACACAATATTTTCTATAGGAAATACTGTAGTACACAATATTTTCTATAGGAAATACTGTAGTACACAATATTTTCTATAGGAAATACTGTAGTACACAACATTTTTTATAGGAAATACTGTAGTACACAATATTTTCTATAGAAAAATACTGTAGTACACAATATTTTCTATAGAAAAATACTGTAGTACACAATATTTTCTATAGAAAAATACTGTAGTACACAATATTTTCTATAGGAAATACTGTAGTACACAATATTTTCTATAGGAAATACTGTAGTACACAATATTTTCTATAGAAAATACTGTAGTACACAATATTTTCTATAGGAAATACTGTAGTACACAACATTTTCTATAGGAAATACTGTAGTACACAATATTTTCTATAGGAAATACTGTAGTACACAATATTTTCTATAGGAAATACTGTAGTACACAATATTTTCTATAGGAAATACTGTAGTACACAATATTTTCTATAGGATATACTGTAGTACACAATATTTTCTATAGGAAATACTATAGTACACAATATTGTATATAGGAAATACTGTAGTACACAATATTTTCTATAGGAAATACTGTAGTACACAATATTTTCTATAGGTAATACTGTAGTACACAATATTTTCTATAGGAAATACTGTAGTACACAATATTTTCTATAGGAAATACTGTAGTACACAATATTTTCTATAGGAAATACTGTAGTACACAATATTTTCTATAGGAAATACTGTAGTACACAATATTTTCTATAGAAAATACTGTAGTACACAATATTTTCTATAGGAAATACTGTAGTACACAACATTTTCTATAGGAAATACTGTAGTACACAATATTTTCTATAGGAAATACTGTAGTACACAATATTTTCTATAGGAAATACTGTAGTACACAATATTTTCTATAGGAAATACTGTAGTACACAATATTTTCTATAGGATATACTGTAGTACACAATATTTTCTATAGGAAATACTATAGTACACAATATTGTATATAGGAAATACTGTAGTACACAATATTTTCTATAGGAAATACTGTAGTACACAATATTTTCTATAGGTAATACTGTAGTACACAATATTTTCTATAGGAAATACTGTAGTACACAATATTTTCTATAGGAAATACTGTAGTACACAATATTTTCTATAGGGAATACTGTAGTACACAATATTTTCTATAGGAAATACTGTAGTACACAATATTTTCTATAGGAAATACTGTAGTACACAACGTTTTCTATAGGAAATACTGTAGTACACAATATTTTCTATAGGAAATACTGTAGTACACAATATTTTCTGTAGGAAATACTGTAGTACACAATATTTTCTATAGGAAATACTGTAGTACAGAATATTTTCTATAGGAAATACTGTAGTACATAATATTTTCTATAGGAAATACTGTAGTACAGAATATTTTCTATAGGAAATACTGTAGTACAGAATATTTTCTATAGGAAATACTGTAGTACAGAATATTTTCTATAGGAAATACTGTAGTACAGAATATTTTCTATAGGAAATACTGTAGTACAGAATATTTTCTATAGTAAATACTGTAGTACAGAATATTTTCTATAGGAAATACTGTAGTACACAATATTTTCTATAGGAAATACTGTAGTACACAATATTTTCTATAGGAAATACTGTAGTACACAATATTTTCTATAGGAAATACTGTAGTACACAATATTTTCTATAGGAAATACTGTAGTACACAATATTTTCTATAGGAAATACTGTAGTACACAATATTTTCTATAGGAAATACTGTAGTACACAATATTTTCTATAGGAAATACTGTAGTACACAATATTTTCTATAGGAAATACTGTAGTACACAATATTTTCTATAGGAAATACTGTAGTACACAATATTTTCTATAGGAAATACTGTAGTACACAATATTTTCTATAGGAAATAATGTAGAACACAATATTTTCTATAGGAAATACTGTAGTACACAATATTTTCTATAGGAAATACTGTAGTACACAATATTTTCTATAGGAAATATACACAATATTTTCTATAGAAAAATACTGTAGTACACAATATTTTCTATAGAAAAATACTGTAGTACACAATATTTTCTATAGAAAAATACTGTAGTACACAATATTTTCTATAGAAGAATACTGTAGTACACAATATTTTCTATAGAAAAATACTGTAGTACACAATATTTTCTATAGAAAAATACTGTAGTACACAATATTTTCTATAGAAAAATACTATAGTACACAATATTTTCTATAGAAAAATACTGTAGTACACAATATTTTCTATAGAAAAATACTGTAGTACACAATA
Source organism: Calliphora vicina (assembly GCF_958450345.1). Classification (NCBI taxonomy): domain Eukaryota; kingdom Metazoa; phylum Arthropoda; class Insecta; order Diptera; family Calliphoridae; genus Calliphora; species Calliphora vicina. Next base: position 50,730,261 of record NC_088784.1, read on the forward strand.
TTTTCTATAGAAAAATACTGTAGTACACAATATTTTCTATAGAAAAATACTGTAGTACACAATATTTTCTATAGAAAAATACTGTAGTACACAATATTTTCTATAGAAAAATACTGTAGTACACAATATTTTCTATAGAAAAATACTGTAGTACACAATATTTTCTATAGAAAAATACTGTAGTACACAATATTTTCTATAGAAAAATACTGTAGTACACAATATTTTCTATAGAAAAATACTGTAGTACACAATATTTTCTATAGAAAAATACTGTAGTACACAATATTTTCTATAGAAAAATACTGTAGTACACAATATTTTCTATAGAAAAATACTGTAGTACACAATATTTTCTATAGAAAAATACTGTAGTACACAATATTTTCTATAGAAAAATAATGTAGTACACAATATTTTCTATAGGAAATACTTTAGTACACAATATTTTCTATAGGAAATACTGTAGTACACAATATTTTCTATAGGAAATACTGTAGTACACAATATTTTCTATAGAAAATACTGTAGTACACAATATTTTCTATAGAAAATACTGTAGTAAACAATATTTTCTATAGGAAATACTGTAGTACACAATATTTTCTATAGGAAATACTGTAGTACACAATATTTTCTATAGGAAATACTGTAGTACACAATATTTTCTATAGGAAATACTGTAGTACACAATATTTTCTATAGGAAATACTGTAGTACACAACATTTTTTATAGGAAATACTGTAGTACACAATATTTTCTATAGAAAAATACTGTAGTACACAATATTTTCTATAGAAAAATACTGTAGTACACAATATTTTCTATAGAAAAATACTGTAGTACACAATATTTTCTATAGGAAATACTGTAGTACACAATATTTTCTATAGGAAATACTGTAGTACACAATATTTTCTATAGAAAATACTGTAGTACACAATATTTTCTATAGGAAATACTGTAGTACACAACATTTTCTATAGGAAATACTGTAGTACACAATATTTTCTATAGGAAATACTGTAGTACACAATATTTTCTATAGGAAATACTGTAGTACACAATATTTTCTATAGGAAATACTGTAGTACACAATATTTTCTATAGGATATACTGTAGTACACAATATTTTCTATAGGAAATACTATAGTACACAATATTGTATATAGGAAATACTGTAGTACACAATATTTTCTATAGGAAATACTGTAGTACACAATATTTTCTATAGGTAATACTGTAGTACACAATATTTTCTATAGGAAATACTGTAGTACACAATATTTTCTATAGGAAATACTGTAGTACACAATATTTTCTATAGGGAATACTGTAGTACACAATATTTTCTATAGGAAATACTGTAGTACACAATATTTTCTATAGGAAATACTGTAGTACACAACGTTTTCTATAGGAAATACTGTAGTACACAATATTTTCTATAGGAAATACTGTAGTACACAATATTTTCTGTAGGAAATACTGTAGTACACAATATTTTCTATAGGAAATACTGTAGTACAGAATATTTTCTATAGGAAATACTGTAGTACATAATATTTTCTATAGGAAATACTGTAGTACAGAATATTTTCTATAGGAAATACTGTAGTACAGAATATTTTCTATAGGAAATACTGTAGTACAGAATATTTTCTATAGGAAATACTGTAGTACAGAATATTTTCTATAGGAAATACTGTAGTACAGAATATTTTCTATAGTAAATACTGTAGTACAGAATATTTTCTATAGGAAATACTGTAGTACAGAATATTTTCTATAGGAAATACTGTAGTACAGAATATTTTCTTTAGGAAATACTGCAGTACAGAATATTTTCTATAGGAAATACTGTAGTACAGAATATTTTCTATAGGAAATACTGTAGTACACAATATTTTCTATAGGAAATACTGTAGTACACAATATTTTCTATAGAAAATACTGTAGTACACAATATTTTCTATAGGAAATACTGTAGTACACAATATTTTCTACAGAAAAATACTGTAGTACACAATATTTTCTACAGAAAAATACTGTAGTACACAATATTTTCTACAGAAAAATACTGTAGTACACAATATTTTCTACAGAAAAATACTGTAGTACACAATATTTTCTACAGAAAAATACTGTAGTACACAATATTTTCTACAGAAAAATACTGTAGTACACAATATTTTCTACAGAAAAATACTGTAGTACACAATATTTTCTACTGAAAAATACTGTAGTACACAATATTTTCTACAGAAAAATACTGTAGTACACAATATTTTCTACAGAAAAATACTGTAGTACACAATATTTTCTATAGAAAAATACTGTAGTACACAATATTTTCTATAGAAAAATACTGTAGTACACAATATTTTCTATAGAAAAATACTGTAGTACACAATATTTTCTATAGAAAAATACTGTAGTACACAATATTTTCTATAGAAAAATACTGTAGTACACAATATTTTCTATAGAAAAATACTGTAGTACACAATATTTGCTATAGAAAAATACTGTAGTACACAATATTTTCTATATAAAAATACTGTAGTACACAATATTTTCTATATAAAAATACTGTAGTACACAATATTTTCTATAGAAAAATACTGTAGTACACAATATTTTCTATAGAAAAATACTGTAGTACACAATATTTTCTATAGAAAAATACTGTAGTACACAATATTTTCTATAGAAAAATACTGTAGTACACAATATTTTCTATAGAAAAATACTGTAGTACACAATATTTTCTATAGAAAAATACTGTAGTACACAATATTTTCTATAGAAAAATACTGTAGTACACAATATTTTCTATAGAAAAATACTGTAGTACACAATATTTTCTATAGAAAAATACTGTAGTACACAATATTTTCTATAGAAAAATACAGTAGTACACAATATTTTCTATAGAAAAATACTGTAGTACACAATATTTTCTATAGAAAAATACTGTAGTACACAATATTTTCTATAGAAAAATACTGTAGTACACAATATTTTCTATAGAAAAATACGGTAGTACACAGTATTTTCTATAGAAAACTACTGTAGTACACAATATTTTCTATAGAAAAATACGGTAGTACACAGTATTTTCTATAGAAAAATACTGTAGTACACAATATTTTCTATAGAATAATACTGTAGTACACAATATTTTCTATAGAAAAATACTGTAGTACACTATATTTTCTATAGAAAAATTCTGTAGTACACAATATTTTCTATAGAAAAATACTGTAGTACACAATATTTTCTATAGAAAAATACTGTAGTACACAATATTTTCTATAGAAAAATACTGTAGTACACAATATTTTCTATAGAAAAATACTGTAGTACACAATATTTTCTATAGAAAAATACTGTAGTACACAATATTTTCTATAGAAAAATACTGTAGTACACAATATTTTCTATAGAAAAATACTGTAGTACACAATATTTTCTATAGAAAAATACTGTAGTACACAATATTTTCTATAGAAAAATACTGTAGTACACAATATTTTCTATAGAAAAATACTGTAGTACACAATATTTTCTATAGAAAAATACTGTAGTACACAATATTTTCTATAGAAAAATACTGTAGTACACAATATTTTCTATAGAAAAATACTGTAGTACACAATATTTTCTATAGGAAATACTGTAGTACACAATATTTTCTATAGGAAATACTGTAGTACACAACGTTTTCTATAGGAAATACTGTAGTACACAATATTTTCTATAGGAAATACTGTAGTACACAATATTTTCTATAGGAAATACTGTAGTACACAATATTTTCTATAGGAAATACTGTAGTACAGAATATTTTCTATAGGAAATACTGTAGTACATAATATTTTCTATAGGAAATACTGTAGTACAGAATATTTTCTATAGGAAATACTGTAGTACAGAATATTTTCTATAGGAAATACTGTAGTACAGAATATTTTCTATAGGAAATACTGTAGTACAGAATATTTTCTATAGGAAATACTGTAGTACAGAATATTTTCTATAGTAAATACTGTAGTACAGAATATTTTCTATAGGAAATACTGTAGTACAGAATATTTTCTATAGGAAATACTGTAGTACAGAATATTTTCTTTAGGAAATACTGTAGTACAGAATATTTTCTATAGGAAATACTGTAGTACACAATATTTTCTATAGGAAATACTGTAGTACACAATATTTTCTATAGGAAATACTGTAGTACATAATATTTTCTATAGAAAATACTGTAGTACACAATATTTTCTATAGGAAATACTGTAGTACACAATATTTTCTACAGAAAAATACTGTAGTACACAATATTTTCTACAGAAAAATACTGTAGTACACAATATTTTCTACAGAAAAATACTGTAGTACACAATATTTTCTACAGAAAAATACTGTAGTACACAATATTTTCTACAGAAAAATACTGTAGTACACAATATTTTCTACAGAAAAATACTGTAGTACACAATATTTTCTACAGAAAAATACTGTAGTACACAATATTTTCTACAGAAAAATACTGTAGTACACAATATTTTCTACAGAAAAATACTGTAGTACACAATATTTTCTACAGAAAAATACTGTAGTACACAATATTTTCTATAGAAAAATACTGTAGTACACAATATTTTCTATAGAAAAATACTGTAGTACACAATATTTTCTATAGAAAAATACTGTAGTACACAATATTTTCTATAGAAAAATACTGTAGTACACAATATTTTCTATAGAAAAATACTGTAGTACACAATATTTTCTATAGAAAAATACTGTAGTACACAATATTTTCTATAGAAAAATACTGTAGTACACAATATTTTCTATAGAAAAATACTGTAGTACACAATATTTGCTATAGAAAAATGCTGTAGTACACAATATTTTCTATAGAAAAATACTGTAGTACACAATATTTTCTATAGAAAAATACTGTAGTACACAATATTTTCTATAGAAAAATACTGTAGTACACAATATTTTCTATAGAAAAATACTGTAGTACACAATATTTTCTATAGAAAAATACTGTAGTACACAATATTTTCTATAGAAAAATACTGTAGTACACAATATTTTCTATAGAAAAATACAGTAGTACACAATATTTTCTATAGAAAAATACTGTAGTACACAATATTTTCTATAGAAAAATACTGTAGTACACAATATTTTCTATAGAAAAATACTGTAGTACACAATATTTTCTATAGAAAAATACTGTAGTACACAATATTTTCTATAGAAAAATACGGTAGTACACAGTATTTTCTATAGAAAACTACTGTAGTACACAATATTTTCTATAGAAAAATACGGTAGTACACAGTATTTTCTATAGAAAAATGTTAATAAAACATATTTCTCAAAAACTAATTCGATAGAAAATTTACATTGAAACTAAAGTATATTTCAACTAAAGTATATTGAAACCATTTCCAACAAATACCCCCTCAATGTAAATTTCTCTATAATTATTTAAATACATAATTTATACAAAAAATTACAAATCAAGTTAAAAAACAAAATTAAAAAATAACATTCATTTTAAATTCAAAAGATTACAACATTTTGTATGATTCTGATTTGCTAAACATTTAGTCAAAATATCAGCTGCATTATTTTCTGTTGGGACATATTCCAAATGTATTTCGTTTGCATTGTATTTATCTTTAATATAGTGGTATCTAATATCGATGTGTTTACTTCTCTTCATCACCATTTGGCTTTTCGTCAGGTATTGAGCTCCTTGGTTGTCACAATATAATACTGTTGGTTCTTTAATCAAATCATGGAAACTCAATTCATTTAGCAAACTTCGATAAAAACTAATTTCCTTAGCTGCTTGACACATAGCAATATATTCAGCTTCCATAGAACTTAATGCCACAATGTTCTGTTTTTTCGACTCCCAAGATATCGGACCCCCGGCGAAAAATAGAACATATCCACTATAAGACTTACGGTCAATTGTATTTGAACCCCAGTCTGCATCAGAATAACATTCTAATCCATTTCCACTTTTTGTATAACTCAACGACATATTTTTATATTTGAGATAACGTAATATATGTTTGGCTGCAACAAAATGTTCGTTATGCGGATGAGAACTATATTGAGCTAAATTTGAAACCGTGTGAGCAATATCTGGTCTGGTAATCGTAGCTAAATACATCAGACTTCCAATAAGTGATTGATATTTCTTCACGTCTACCATATTTTCGCAATTTTCGTCTTCACATTTTGTTAATACTGTTCCTGCAACAAACGGTGTTTTAGCTGGTTTACATTCATGCATATTCCATTGATTAAGAAGTTCATTTATGAAGTTGTTCTGATTAATTTTTATATCTCCTCTGGTGTTATTTCTTTCTATTTCCATTCCAAGATAGTAGTTTGCATGACCTCGGTCAACTATTTCAACATGTAATTTTAGATTTTCCAGAATTCTTTCCATAGTTTTGTTAGAAGAACAAGCTAACAATATATCATCAACGTAAAGTGCTATAATATTAATTTCATTTTTATTTCGAGATATAAATACACAACTGTCAGGTTTACATTGAATGAAATTCATCTTTATCAAAATTTCATTAATTTTGTGATTCCATTGTCTTCCTGCTTGTTTTAGGCCATATAGAGATTTTTTCAATTTACATACCATATTTTCTTGTCCTTTTTGAATAAACATTTGAGGTTGTTTCATATATATTTCCTCTTTTAAATCACCATTTAGATAAGCTGCTACTACATCAACATGTTTTACTAATAATTCATATTTTACTGCTAAAGATAAAATTAGACGAATTGTAGGATGTCGTATTACTGGTGCATATGTTTCGTAATAATCTTGATTGTATTTTTGAAAACAACCTTGAGCAACTAATCGCGCTTTGTACTTCTCAATGGTTCCATCAGCTAAACGCTTTTTGGTAAAAATCCATTTACTACCAATTACATTTTTGTTTTTAGGATTTTCTACAAGCTCCCAAGTTCCATTCTTTATTAATGATTCATATTCTTTATTCATAGCATCTTGCCAATTTTTCGATTCTTTGCTGTTAATTGCTTCTTTTACGCTTTTAGGATCAGAATTTAAATCTTTTATGACATTTATTTCCTCATTATTCATTTTATGAATTTTACGTGGTCTACCTGGATTACCCGTTCTCAATATAGATGGTCTACCTCTTTTACGTTTGCCATTTGCATTTGGAACTTCCCGGTATGTTTGATTATCTTCAGAATCCTCAGAATCTTCAAACCATAAAATTCGGATTCTTCATCACTTATATAATTTGTATTATTTATCAGCATATTTTCCTCAGTATCTGCATTTTGGTTCGTTATTATATCTTCTCTGTAGTTTTGATTTTCAGCAATATTTCTAAAATTCTCTTCAGTCGAATCTTGAATTATATTTTGATTATTAATTAAATTTGAGCAATCAAAAATATCATAAAGATCACTGTAATTTTCATCAATTTTATCATTAATAAATTCATTTTCAAAAAATTTTACATCTCTTTCAACAACTAATGTTTTAGTTTTTGTATTATATAAACGATATCCTTTCGTGTTAGATTGGTAACCAACAAATGAATAAATGTTACCTTTTGCATCGAGTTTCGATCTACCTGGTCTTTTATTTAATGCAACAGCTTTGCATCCAAAGATTTTGAAATAAGAAACGCAAGGTTTTCTTCCAGTCCATCTTTCATAAGGCGTAATATTTTCCAATACTTTTGTTGGTGATCGATTTTTTATGTGAACACTTGTATTTATTGCTTCAGCCCATAGATATTTAGGTAATTTGGAATCTTCTAGCATACAACGAGTCATTTCAACCAATGTCCTATTTGCTCTTTCAGATACTCCATTCTGTTGTGGTGTATAACATACTGTTGTTTCGTGCACAATACCATTTTCCTTCAACAAATCATTAAAATTTCGATTAACATACTCACGACCATTGTCACTTCTCAAACGCTTCAATTTACATCCAGTTTGTTTTTCTGCCATTGCAAGGTATTCATTAAATGCCTCGAAAGCATCTGTGAGTAATCGTCTATAAATGTTATGAAGTATGCTGCTCCACCTTGTGATTTGACTCTCATTGGTCCACATATATCTGTATGTACCAGTTCTAGTAAATTATTTGATACTGTGGTTCCAATTGACTTAAATGGTTTGGCTGTCATTTTGCACATTGAACACGTAACACAATTATACTCATTTGGTATATTACCTTGTAATCCTCGAACCATTTCATTTCTTTCCAGTTTTTTAAGATCTGCAATATTTAGATGACCATAGCGCTTGTGCCACAAATTATTTTTGGAATTCTCTTCATTTAACATTAAATGGTCCATTAAATTTGATTTTATTCTATAAATACCGTTCGCCGCAAACGATTTGAATTGAAATTCTTCATTTTTAAAAATGTCCACCTTATTTTTTGAAAATGTTATTGTATAACCTTTTTCAGACATCTTACTTATCGATAGAAAATTAGACTTCATATTTGGTATATATAAAACTTCTTTTAATGTATAACATTTATTCCAAAATTTTACCTCTATTTCACCAATTCCACATACTTTGGATTTATCCCCAGAAGCTAGTGTTACACTGGTATCATACTCATTTAAGACTGAAAATGCATTTTTATTTCCACAAACATGAGACGATGCACCACTATCTAGGATCCATTCATCTTGATTTTCTTCATTTATACATGTATTGATGACTAGCATTGCACTATTTACGTTGTTTGCTTTGTTCTTGGAATAACATTGAGATTTTACGTGCCCCTTTTTTCCACATTCGAAACATTTTAAATTTTTCGATTTATTTTCATTATTTGTATTTGATTTATTTTTGTTGAAGTTTGGTTTCTTGTTTTTAATTGCAAATACTTGTTCCTTACCAGCACTTACATTTTCATTTTTTCGATGCTCTTCTTCCAATATTTTAGATTTCAGTTGTTCCAGACTTGGCATTGCATCTCTGCTCTCAATCGCCACTACAAAATTTTCTAAATCTTGAGGTAAACTTGACGGGTTTTTTGCTCTATAAATATTTTCTAATTTATACCAAGCATCCTTTGCCGTTTTACAATCTTTAATATGTATTAACTCAGAAGTTCTCACCGCTAATGTAATTGTTGCTAGTGCCTTTTGATCTCTAATTTTCCAAAGATTTGATTCTAGTTGAGTTGCTGTTTCATTTAATGTTAACTCGATCATATCCCAATAGTCTTGAGTAATTAGGAGACTTCTCATCTGTATACACTACCAAGCTTATCTAAATGGTGATTTAAAAGAGGAAATATATATGAAACAACCTCAAATGTTTATTCAAAAAGGACAAGAAAATATGGTATGTAAATTGAAAAAATCTCTATATGGCCTAAAACAAGCAGGAAGACAATGGAATCACAAAATTAATGAAATTTTGATAAAGATGAATTTCATTCAATGTAAAACTGACAGTTGTGTATTTATATCTCGAAATAAAAATGAAATTAATATTATAGCACTTTACGTTGATGATATATTGTTAGCTTGTTCTTCTAACAAAACTATGGAAAGAATTCTGGAAAATCTAAAATTACATGTTGAAATAGTTGACCGAGGTCATGCAAACTACTATCTTGGAATGGAAATAGAAAGAAATAACACCAGAGGAGATATAAAAATTAATCAGAACAACTTCATAAATGAACTTCTTAATCAATGGAATATGCATGAATGTAAACCAGCTAAAACACCGTTTGTTGCAGGAACAGTATTAACAAAATGTGAAGACGAAAATTGCGAAAATATGGTAGACGTGAAGAAATATCAATCACTTATTGGAAGTCTGATGTATTTAGCTACGATTACCAGACCAGATATTGCTCACACGGTTTCAAATTTAGCTCAATATAGTTCTCATCCGCATAACGAACATTTTGTTGCAGCCAAACATATATTACGTTATCTCAAATATAAAAATATGTCGTTGAGTTATACAAAAAGTGGAAATGGATTAGAATGTTATTCTGATGCAGACTGGGGTTCAAATACAATTGACCGTAAGTCTTATAGTGGATATGTTCTATTTTTCGCCGGGGGTCCGATATCTTGGGAGTCGAAAAAACAGAACATTGTGGCATTAAGTTCTATGGAAGCTGAATATATTGCTATGTGTCAAGCAGCTAAGGAAATTAGTTTTTATCGAAGTTTGCTAAATGAATTGAGTTTCCATGATTTGATTAAAGAACCAACAGTATTATATTGTGACAACCAAGGAGCTCAATACCTGACGAAAAGCCAAATGGTGATGAAGAGAAGTAAACACATCGATATTAGATACCACTATATTAAAGATAAATACAATGCAAACGAAATACATTTGGAATATGTCCCAACAGAAAATAATGCAGCTGATATTTTGACTAAATGTTTAGCAAATCAGAATCATACAAAATGTTGTAATCTTTTGAATTTAAAATGAATGTTATTTTTTAATTTTGTTTTTTAACTTGATTTGTAATTTTTTGTATAAATTATGTATTTAAATAATTATAGAGAAATTTACATTGAGGGGGTATTTGTTGGAAATGGTTTCAATATACTTTAGTTTCAATGTAAATTTTCTATCGAATTAGTTTTTGAGAAATATGTTTTATGTTGAACAAATATTTTTTAGTTTTGTCAGAAATTTTCCTTTAATAAAGATTATTTATAATAAATATTATTTTATTTTAAATAAAAGATTTAATATTTTATGTAAATGTAAATGTAAATTTCTCTATAATTATTTAAATACATAATTTATACAAAAAATTACAAATCAAGTTAAAAAACAAAATTAAAAAATAACATTCATTTTAAATTCAAAAGATTACAACATTTTGTATGATTCTGATTTGCTAAACATTTAGTCAAAATATCAGCTGCATTATTTTCTGTTGGGACATATTCCAAATGTATTTCGTTTGCATTGTATTTATCTTTAATATAGTGGTATCTAATATCGATGTGTTTACTTCTCTTCATCACCATTTGGCTTTTCGTCAGGTATTGAGCTCCTTGGTTGTCACAATATAATACTGTTGGTTCTTTAATCAAATCATGGAAACTCAATTCATTTAGCAAACTTCGATAAAAACTAATTTCCTTAGCTGCTTGACACATAGCAATATATTCAGCTTCCATAGAACTTAATGCCACAATGTTCTGTTTTTTCGACTCCCAAGATATCGGACCCCCGGCGAAAAATAGAACATATCCACTATAAGACTTACGGTCAATTGTATTTGAACCCCAGTCTGCATCAGAATAACATTCTAATCCATTTCCACTTTTTGTATAACTCAACGACATATTTTTATATTTGAGATAACGTAATATATGTTTGGCTGCAACAAAATGTTCGTTATGCGGATGAGAACTATATTGAGCTAAATTTGAAACCGTGTGAGCAATATCTGGTCTGGTAATCGTAGCTAAATACATCAGACTTCCAATAAGTGATTGATATTTCTTCACGTCTACCATATTTTCGCAATTTTCGTCTTCACATTTTGTTAATACTGTTCCTGCAACAAACGGTGTTTTAGCTGGTTTACATTCATGCATATTCCATTGATTAAGAAGTTCATTTATGAAGTTGTTCTGATTAATTTTTATATCTCCTCTGGTGTTATTTCTTTCTATTTCCATTCCAAGATAGTAGTTTGCATGACCTCGGTCAACTATTTCAACATGTAATTTTAGATTTTCCAGAATTCTTTCCATAGTTTTGTTAGAAGAACAAGCTAACAATATATCATCAACGTAAAGTGCTATAATATTAATTTCATTTTTATTTCGAGATATAAATACACAACTGTCAGTTTTACATTGAATGAAATTCATCTTTATCAAAATTTCATTAATTTTGTGATTCCATTGTCTTCCTGCTTGTTTTAGGCCATATAGAGATTTTTTCAATTTACATACCATATTTTCTTGCCCTTTTTGAATAAACATTTGAGGTTGTTTCATATATATTTCCTCTTTTAAATCACCATTTAGATAAGCTGCTACAGATAAAGCTAAAGATAAAATTAGACGAATTGTAGGATGTCGTATTACTGGTGCATATGTTTCGTAATAATCTTGATTGTATTTTTGAAAACAACCTTGAGCAACTAATCGCGCTTTGTACTTCTCAATGGTTCCATCAGCTAAACGCTTTTTGGTAAAAATCCATTTACTACCAATTACATTTTTGTTTTTAGGATTTTCTACAAGCTCCCAAGTTCCATTCTTTATTAATGATTCATATTCTTTATTCATAGCATCTTGCCAATTTTTCGATTCTTTGCTGTTAATTGCTTCTTTTACGCTTTTAGGATCAGAATTTAAATCTTTTATGACATTTATTTCCTCATTATTCATTTTATGAATTTTACGTGGTCTACCTGGATTACTCGTTCTCAATATAGATGGTCTACCTCTTTTACGTTTGCCATTTGCATTTGGAACTTCCCGGTATGTTTGATTATCTTCAGAATCCTCAGAATCTTCAAAACCATAAAATTCGGATTCTTCATCACTTATATAATTTGTATTATTTATCAGCATATTTTCCTCAGTATCTGCATTTTGGTTCGTTATTATATCTTCTCTGTAGTTTTGATTTTCAGCAATATTTCTAAAATTCTCTTCAGTCGAATCTTGAATTATATTTTGATTATTAATTAAATTTGAGCAATCAAAAATATCATAAAGATCACTGTAATTTTCATCAATTTTATCATTAATAAATTCATTTTCAAAAAATTTTACATCTCTTTCAACAACTAATGTTTTAGTTTTTGTATTATATAAACGATATCTTTTCGTGTTAGATTGGTAACCAACAAATGAATAAATGTTACCTTTTGCATCGAGTTTCGATCTACCTGGTCTTTTATTTAATGCAACAGCTTTGCATCCAAAGATTTTGAAATAAGAAACGCAAGGTTTTCTTCCAGTCCATCTTTCATAAGGCGTAATATTTTCCAATACTTTTGTTGGTGATCGATTTTTTATGTGAACACTTGTATTTATTGCTTCAGCCCATAGATATTTAGGTAATTTGGAATCTTCTAGCATACAACGAGTCATTTCAACCAATGTCCTATTTGCTCTTTCAGATACTCCATTCTGTTGTGGTGTATAACATACTGTTGTTTCGTGCACAATACCATTTTCCTTCAACAAATCATTAAAATTTCGATTAACATACTCACGACCATTGTCACTTCTCAAACGCTTCAATTTACATCCAGTTTGTTTTTCTGCCATTGCAAGGTATTCATTAAATGCCTCGAAAGCATCTGATTTATTCTTCAAAACATAAACTGTGATGTACCGTGAGTAATCGTCTATAAATGTTATGAAGTATGCTGCTCCACCTTGTGATTTGACTCTCATTGGTCCACATATATCTGTATGTACCAGTTCTAGTAAATTATTTGATACTGTGGTTCCAATTGACTTATTTGGTTTGGCTGTCATTTTGCACATTGAACACGTAACACAATTATACTCATTTGGTATATTACCTTGTAATCCTCGAACCATTTCATTTCTTTCCAGTTTTTTAAGATCTGCAATATTTAGATGACCATAGCGCTTGTGCCACAAATTATTTTTGGAATTCTCTTCATTTAACATTAAATGGTCCATTAAATTTGATTTTATTCTATAAATACCGTTCGCCGCAAACGATTTGAATTGAAATTCTTCATTTTTAAAAATGTCCACCTTATTTTTTGAAAATGTTATTGTATAACCTTTTTCAGACATCTTACTTATCGATAGAAAATTAGACTTCATATTTGGTATATATAAAACTTCTTTTAATGTATAACATTTATTCCAAAATTTTACCTCTATTTCACCAATTCCACATACTTTGGATTTATCCCCAGAAGCTAGTGTTACACTGGTATCATACTCATTTAAGACTGAAAATGCATTTTTATTTCCACAAACATGAGACGATGCACCACTATCTAGGATCCATTCATCTTGATTTTCTTCATTTATTCATGTATTGATGACTAGCATTGCACTATTTACGTTGTTTGCTTTGTTCTTGGAATAACATTGAGATTTTACGTGCCCCTTTTTTCCACATTCGAAACATTTTAAATTTTTCGATTTATTTTCATTATTTGTATTTGATTTATTTTTGTTGAAGTTTGGTTTCTTGTTTTTAATTGCAAATACTTGTTCCTTACCAGCACTTACATTTTCATTTTTTCGATGCTCTTCTTCCAATATTTTAGATTTCAGTTGTTCCAGACTTGGCATTGCATCTCTGCTCTCAATCGCCACTACAAAATTTTCTAAATCTTGAGGTAAACTGCATAACAAAAATATTGATAATAATTCTTCCGGAAAATTTATGTCTAGGTTTTTTAAATCTTCAGCTATGGAACAAAATTTATTAATTTGTGGTCCATACTTTTCATCAGATGTGAATTTAAATCTTACGAATTGTTTAAAAAGATTTACTTTCCTTGACGGGTTTTTTGCTCTATAAATATTTTCTAATTTATACCAAGCATCCTTTGCCGTTTTACAATCTTTAATATGTATTAACTCAGAAGTTCTCACCGCTAATGTAATTGTTGCTAGTGCCTTTTGATCTCTAATTTTCCAAAGATTTGATTCTAGTTGAGTTGCTGTTTCATTTAATGTTAACTCGATCATATCCCAATAGTCTTGAGTAATTAGGAGACTTCTCATCTGTATACACCATGATGCATAATTATCTGGATTCAATTTTTCAATTTGGTAATTGGAGTTTGCCATCCTTTTTATAGATATTTTCTTTTTATATTTCGTTAAATTAAATTGCCGATAATCTTTTATCGTTGTTCTGGTCCCATAACCAATGTTAATAAAATATTAAATCTTTTATTTAAAATAAAATAATATTTATTATAAATAATCTTTATTAAAGGAAAATTTCTGACAAACTAAAAAATATTTGTTCAACATAAAACATATTTCTCAAAAACTAATTCGATAGAAAATTTACATTGAAACTAAAGTATATTTCAACTAAAGTATATTGAAACCATTTCCAACAAAAAATACTGTAGTACACAATATTTTCTATAGAATAATACTGTAGTACACAATATTTTCTATAGAAAAATACTGTAGTACACTATATTTTCTATAGAAAAATTCTGTAGTACACAATATTTTCTATAGAAAAATACTGTAGTACACAATATTTTCTATAGAAAAATACTGTAGTACACAATATTTTCTATAGAAAAATACTGTAGTACACAATATTTTCTATAGAAAAATACTGTAGTACACAATATTTTCTATAGAAAAATACTGTAGTACACAATATTTTCTATAGAAAAATACTGTAGTACACAATATTTTCTATAGAAAAATACTGTAGTACACAATATTTTCTATAGAAAAATACTGTAG
This sequence comes from Calliphora vicina, assembly GCF_958450345.1. Lineage (NCBI taxonomy): Eukaryota > Metazoa > Arthropoda > Insecta > Diptera > Calliphoridae > Calliphora > Calliphora vicina. The sequence goes on from NC_088784.1 coordinate 50,745,786, forward strand.
TACACAATATTTTCTATAGAAAAATACTGTAGTACACAATATTTTCTATAGAAAAATACTGTAGTACACAATATTTTCTATAGAAAAATACTGTAGTACACAATATTTTCTACAGAAAAATACTGTAGTACAAAATATTTTCTATAGAAAAATACTGTAGTACACAATATTTTCTATAGAAAAATACTGTAGTACACAATTTTCTATAGAAAAATACTGTAGTACACAATATTTTCTATAGAAAAATACTGTAGTACACAATATTTTCTATAGAAAAATACTGTAGTACAGAATATTTTCTATAGAAAAATACTGTAGTACAGAATATTTTCTATAGAAAAATACTGTAGTACAGAATATTTTCTATAGAAAAATACTGTAGTACAGAATATTTTCTATAGAAAAATACTGTAGTACAGAATATTTTCTATAGAAAAATACTGTAGTACACAATATTTTCTATAGAAAAATACTGTAGTACACAATATTTTCTACAGAAAAATACTGTAGTACACAATATTTTCTACAGAAAAATACTGTAGTACACAATATATTCTACAGAAAAATACTGTAGTACACAATATTTTCTACAGAAAAATACTGTAGTACACAATATTTTCTACAGAAAAATACTGTAGTACACAATATTTTCTACAGAAAAATACTGTAGTACACAATATTTTCTACAGAAAAATACTGTAGTACACAATATTTTCTATAGAAAAATACTGTAGTACACAATATTTTCTATAGAAAAATACTGTAGTACACAGTATTTTCTATAGAAAAATACGGTAGTACACAGTATTTTCTATAGAAAACTACTGTAGTACACAATATTTTCTATAGAAAAATACGGTAGTACACAGTATTTTCTATAGAAAAATACTGTAGTACACAATATTTTCTATAGAATAATACTGTAGTACACAATATTTTCTATAGAAAAATTCTGTAGTACACAATATTTTCTATAGAAAAATACTGTAGTACACAATATTTTCTATAGAAAAATACTGTAGTACACAATATTTTCTATAGAAAAATACTGTAGTACACAATATTTTCTATAGAAAAATACTGTAGTACACAATATTTTCTATAGAAAAATACTGTAGTACACAATATTTTCTATAGAAAAATACTGTAGTACACAATATTTTCTATAGAAAAATACTGTAGTACACAATATTTTCTATAGAAAAATACTGTAGTACACAATATTTCCTATAGAAAAATACTGTAGTACACAATATTTTCTATAGAAAAATACTGTAGTACACAATATTTTCTATAGAAAAATACTGTAGTACACAATATTTTCTATAGAAAAATACTGTAGTACACAATATTTTCTATAGAAAAATACTGTAGTACAAAATATTTTCTATAGAAAAATACTGTAGTACACAATATTTTCTATAGAAAAATACTGTAGTACACAATTTTCTATAGAAAAATACTGTAGTACACAATATTTTCTATAGAAAAATACTGTAGTACACAATATTTTCTATAGAAAAATACTGTAGTACACAATATTTTCTATAGAAAAATACTGTAGTACAGAATATTTTCTATAGAAAAATACTGTAGTACAGAATATTTTCTATAGAAAAATACTGTAGTACAGAATATTTTCTATAGAAAAATACTGTAGTACAGAATATTTTCTATAGAAAAATACTGTAGTACACAATATTTTCTACAGAAAAATACTGTAGTACACAATATTTTCTACAGAAAAATACTGTAGTACACAATATTTTCTACAGAAAAATACTGTAGTACACAATATTTTCTACAGAAAAATACTGTAGTACACAATATTTTCTACAGAAAAATACTGTAGTACACAATATTTTCTACAGAAAAATACTGTAGTACACAATATTTTCTACAGAAAAATACTGTAGTACACAATATTTTCTACAGAAAAATAATGTAGTACACAATATTTTCTACAGAAAAATACTGTAGTACACAATATTTTCTATAGAAAAATACTGTAGTACACAATATTTTCTATAGAAAAATACTGTAGTACACAATATTTTCTATAGAAAAATACTGTAGTACACAATATTTTCTATAGAAAAATACTGTAGTACACAATATTTTCTATAGAAAAATACTGTAGTACACAATATTTTCTATAGAAAAATACTGTAGTACACAATATTTTCTATAGAAAAATACTGTAGTACACAATATTTGCTATAGAAAAATACTGTAGTACACAATATTTTCTATATAAAAATACTGTAGTACACAATATTTTCTATAGAAAAATACTGTAGTACACAATATTTTCTATAGAAAAATACTGTAGTACACAATATTTTCTATAGAAAAATACTGTAGTACACAATATTTTCTATAGAAAAATACTGTAGTACACAATATTTTCTATAGAAAAATACTGTAGTACACAATATTTTCTATAGAAAAATACTGTAGTACACAATATTTTCTATAGAAAAATACTGTAGTACACAATATTTTCTATAGAAAAATACTGTAGTACACAATATTTTCTATAGAAAAATACTGTAGTACACAATATTTTCTATAGAAAAATACGGTAGTACACAGTATTTTCTATAGAAAAATACTGTAGTACACAATATTTTCTATAGAAAAATACGGTAGTACACAGTATTTTCTATAGAAAAATACTGTAGTACACAATATTTTCTATAGAATAGTACACAATATTTTCTATAGAATAGTACACAATATTTTCTATAGAAAAATTCTGTAGTACACAATATTTTCTATAGAAAAATACTGTAGTACACAATATTTTCTATAGAAAAATACTGTAGTACACAATATTTTCTATAGAAAAATACTGTAGTACACAATATTTTCTATAGAAAAATACTGTAGTACACAATATTTTCTATAGAAATATACTGTAGTACACAATATTTTCTATAGAAAAATACTGTAGTACACAATATTTTCTATAGAAAAATACTGTAGTACACAATATTTTCTATAGAAAAATACTGTAGTACACAATATTTTCTATAGAAAAATACTGTAGTACAAAATATTTTCTATAGAAAAATACTGTAGTACACAATATTTTCTATAGAAAAATACTGTAGTACACAATATTTTCTATAGAAAAATACTGTAGTACACAATTTTCTATAGAAAAATACTGTAGTACACAATATTTTCTATAGAAAAATACTGTAGTACACAATTTTCTATAGAAAAATACTGTAGTACACAATATTTTCTATAGAAAAATACTGTAGTACACAATATTTTCTATAGAAAAATACTGTAGTACACAATATTTTCTATAGAAAAATACTGTAGTACAGAATATTTTCTATAGAAAAATACTGTAGTACAGAATATTTTCTATAGAAAAATACTGTAGTACAGAATATTTTCTATAGAAAAATACTGTAGTACAGAATATTTTCTATAGAAAAATACTGTAGTACAGAATATTTTCTATAGAAAAATACTGTAGTACACAATATTTTCTATAGAAAAATACTGTAGTACACAATATTTTCTATAGAAAAATGCTGTAGTACACAATATTTTCTATAGAAAAATACTGTAGTACACAATATTTTCTATAGAAAAATACTGTAGTACACAATATTTTCTATAGAAAAATACTGTAGTACACAATATTTTCTATAGAAAAATACTGTAGTACACAATATTTTCTATAGAAAAATACCGTAGTACACAATATTTTCTATAGAAAAATACTGTAGTACACAATATTTTCTATAGAAAAATACTGTAGTACACAATATTTTCTATAGAAAAATACTGTAGTACACAATATTTTCTATAGAAAAATACTGGAGTACACAATATTTTCTATAGAAAAATACTGGAGTACACAATATTTTCTATAGAAAAATACTGTAGTACACAATATTTTCTATAGAAAAATACTGTAGTAGACAATATTTTCTATAGAAAAATACTGTAGTACACAATATTTTCTATAGAAAAATACTGTAGTACACAATATTTTCTATAGAAAAATACTGTAGTACACAATATTTTCTATAGAAAAATACTGTAGTACACAATATTTTCTATAGAAAAATACTGTAGTACACAATATTTTCTATAGAAAAATACTGTAGTACACAATATTTTCTATAGAAAAATACTGTAGTACACAATATTTTCTATAGAAAAATACTGTAGTACACAATATTTTCTATAGAAAAATACTGTAGTACACAATATTTTCTATAGAAAAATACTGTAGTACACAATATTTTCTATAGAAAAATACTGTAGTACACAATATTTTCTATAGAAAAATACTGTAGTACACAATATTTTCTATAGAAAAATACTGTAGTACACAATATTTTCTATAGAAAAATACTGTAGTACACAATATTTTCTATAGAAAATACTGTAGTACACAATATTTTCTATAGGAAATACTGTAGTACACAATATTTTCTTTAGGAAATACTGTAGTACACAATATTTTCTTTAGGAAATACTGTAGTACACAATATTTTCTTTAGGAAATACTGTAGTACACAATATTTTCTTTAGGAAATACTGTAGTACAGAATATTTTCTTTAGGAAATACTGTAATACACAATATTTTCTATATGAAATACTGTAGTACACAATATTTTCTATAGAAAATACTGTAGTACACAATATTTTCAATAGGAAATACTGTAGTACACAATATTTTCTATAGGAAATACTGTAGTACACAATATTTTCTATAGGAAATACTGTAGTACGCAATATTTTCTATAGGAAATACTGTAGTAGACAATATTTTCTATAGGAAATACTGTAGTACAGAATATTTTCTATAGGAAATAATGTAGTACACAATATTTTCTATAGGAAATACTGTACTACACAATATTTTCTATAGGAAATCCTGTACTACACAATATTTTCTATAGGAAATACTGTAGTACACAATATTTTCTATACGAAATACTGTAGTACACAATATTTACTATACGAAATACTGTAGTACACAATATTTTCTATACGAAATACTGTAGTACACAATATTTTCTATACGAAATACTGTAGTACACAATATTTTCTATAGGAAATACTGTAGAACACAATATTTTCTATAGGAAATACTGTAGAACACAATATTTTCTATAGGAAATACAGTAGAACACAATATTTTCTATAGGAAATACTGTAGAACACAATATTTTCTATAGAAAAATACTGTAGTACACAATATTTTCTATAGAAAAATACTGTAGTACACAATATTTTCTATAGAAAAATACTATAGTACACAATATTTTCTATAGAAAAATACTGTAGTACACAATATTTTCTATAGAACAATACTGTAGTACACAATATTTTCTATAGAACAATACTGTAGTACACAATATTTTCTATAGAAAAATACTGTAGTACACAATATTTTCTATAGAACAATACTGTAGTACACAATATTTTCTATAGAAAAATACTGTAGTACACAATATTTTCTATAGAAAAATACTGTATTACACAATATTTTCTATAGAAAAATACTGTAGTACACAATATTTTCTATAGAAAAATACTGTAGTACACAATATTTTCTATAGAAAAATACTGTAGTACACAATATTTTCTATAGAAAAATACTGTAGTACACAATATTTTCTATAGAAAAATACTGTAGTACACAATATTTTCTATAGAAAAATACTGTAGTACACAATATTTTCTATAGAAAAATACTGTAGTACACAATATTTTCTACAGAAAAATACTGTAGTACACAATATTTTCTATAGAAAAATACTGTAGTACACAATATTTTCTATAGAAAAATACTGTAGTACACAATATTTTCTATTGAAAAATACTGTAGTACACAATATTTTCTATAGAAAAATACTGTAGTACACAATATTTTCTATAGAAAAATACTGTAGTACACAATATTTTCTATAGAAAAATACTGTAGTACACAATATTTTCTATAGAAAAATACTGTAGTACACAATATTTTCTATAGAAAAATACTGTAGTACACAATATTTTCTATAGGAAATACTGTAGAACACAATATTTTCTATAGGAAATACTGTAGAACACAATATTTTCTATAGGAAATACTGTAGAACACAATATTTTCTATAGGAAATACAGTAGAACACAATATTTTCTATAGGAAATACTGTAGAACACAATATTTTCTATAGAAAAATACTGTAGTACACAATATTTTCTATAGAAAAATACTGTAGTACACAATATTTTCTATAGAAAAATACTATAGTACACAATATTTTCTATAGAAAAATACTGTAGTACACAATATTTTCTATAGAACAATACTGTAGTACACAATATTTTCTATAGAACAATACTGAAGTACACAATATTTTCTATAGAAAAATACTGTAGTACACAATATTTTCTATAGAACAATACTGTAGTACACAATATTTTCTATAGAAAAATACTGTAGTACACAATATTTTCTATAGAAAAATACTGTAGTACACAATATTTTCTATAGAACAATACTGTAGTACACAATATTTTCTATAGAAAAATACTGTAGTACACAATATTTTCTATAGAAAAATACTGTATTACACAATATTTTCTATAGAAAAATACTGTAGTACACAATATTTTCTATAGAAAAATACTGTAGTACACAATATTTTCTATAGAAAAATACTGTAGTACACAATATTTTCTATAGAAAAATACTGTAGTACACAATATTTTCTATAGAAAAATACTGTAGTACACAATATTTTCTATAGAAAAATACTGTAGTACACAATATTTTCTATAGAAAAATACTGTAGTACACAATATTTTCTATAGAAAAATACTGTAGTACACAATATTTTCTATAGAAAAATACTGTAGTACACAATATTTTCTATAGAAAAATACTGTAGTACACAATATTTTCTATTGAAAAATACTGTAGTACACAATATTTTCTATAGAAAAATACTGTAGTACACAATATTTTCTATAGAAAAATACTGTAGTACACAATATTTTCTATAGAAAAATACTGTAGTACACAATATTTTCTATAGAAAAATACTGTAGTACAAAATATTTTCTATAGAAAAATACTGTAGTACACAATATTTTCTATAGAAAAATACTTGTTGCATAATAAAATGAATTATATACTTTACTGAAAATACTTTATTATAATCAAATTATATTTGTTTTTTATAACTTCGTAATTTTGAAATATGAAAATTATTTGTTCAGTTTGAAAATAAAATTTGTACAAAATATATCAAAATACTTTTGTGTCCGTTATAATTATCATAGGTTATGGGCCCAGTCCTTAACCTCGCGTAAAATAACTAAATAAGAAAAATAGAGAATAATTTAAAGAAATGAGTTATTCTAGTTTTAAAATAGAACCATTGTGTAAAGATAACTTTGACACATGGAAAATTCAAGTACAAGCATTACTTACAAAAAATGATGGATGGAAATATGTAAATGGAAGCTTTCCAAAGCCAGAAAATCCTCCAGAAACCGTAAGCTTGTGGGAATCCGAAGATGCAAAAGCCAAAGCTGATTTAATCTTATTAATTGCAACAAACGAATTGAAGCAGATTAAGAACTGCAAGACATCCAAAGATGTATGGGATAAACTACACGGTATTTATCAATCGAAAGGGCCCGCAAGAAAGGCGATGCTACTTAAAAATTTGATACTACTCAAAATGAAAAATGGTGACGACATAAGAGACCACATAAGAAATTTCTTTGACATTGTGGACAAAATAAATGAAATGGAACTTGAAATTATTGATGATCTATTAACAATTTTACTTTTATACAGTATCCCTGATGAGTACGAGTCATTCAGAATTGCAATTGAAACCCAAGAAAAACTACCAACTCCTGAAACACTAAAAATAAAACTCTTAGAAGAATATGAAGCTAGAAAAAGAAATACTTGTGAAAAATCATCAGATGCAATGATAGCGAAGAAAAAGAATAAGAAATTTTTTAAATCAAATGATAATCAGCAAAAGAAAGGTGAGAAATTCAAATTTTCATGTCACAATTGTGGAAAAATAGGGCACAAAGCAAAAGATTGCTGGTCTAAAGATCAAACTCAACAAAAGTACGTAAACAAAAATCCTGAGACAACTCGAAATGCTGAAGTCGCACTTCAAGTTAATGGAGAAGGTGAAAGTTGGTGCTTAGATTCTGGTGCATCATCTCACATGTGTTCGGACAGAAGGAAATTTAACGAAATGAAGTCATCCAACGAGGTACTACATTTAGCAAATAATGATTCAACAAAAATAGAAGGTAATGGAATTGTAAAAATTAAAACTGATACTGGATGCATATCTAAATTAGAAAATACACTATACGTTCCGGACCTAAGGTCAAATTTGTTATCAGTAGCAAAATTAACTGATAATGGTTTGGAAGTAAAGTTTAATCAAAAAGAAGCAATTGCAAGAAACATTAAAACGGGCAAAAAGGTAATGATTGCAAAACGAAATGAAGGTTTATATTATGTTTCAGAAGTAATTGAAAATTGTAAAACAGCTCAGAAATCTAGCTTACAAGATTGGCATGAACGCTACGGACATCTAAATGAAAATGATTTAAAAGATTTATTACGAAAAGAAAAGGTAAATGGAATAAATTTTAACCTTAACGAAAAACTACAAATTTGTGAAATTTGTAAACAAACCCAAAAACCATTTAAGAGGTCAATTTCAAAATCAACAGAATTATTAGAACTAATACATACAGATGTTTGCGGCCCTATGAGAGTAAACTCAATAGGTGGTTCAAGATATTTTTTAACTTTTATTGACGATAAATCCAGATGGTGTGAAATTTATTTTCTAAAGAAGAAGAGTGAAGTATTTGAAAAATTTAAAGAATTCAAAAATATGGTGGAAAATGGAACAAACAAGAAAATCAAAACAATTCGATCTGACAATGGTACAGAATATACAAGCAATGAATTTAAAAACTTTTTAGTACACAATATTTTCTATAGAAAAATACTGTAGTACACAATATTTTCTATAGAAAAATACTGTAGTACACAATATTTTCTATTGAAAAATACTGTAGTACACAATATTTTCTATAGAAAAATACTGTAGTACACAATATTTTCTATAGAAAAATACTGTAGTACACAATATTTTCTATAGAAAAATACTGTAGTACACAATATTTTCTATAGAAAAATACTGTAGTACAAAATATTTTCTATAGAAAAATACTGTAGTACACAATATTTTCTATAGAAAAATACTTGTTGCATAATAAAATGAATTATATACTTTACTGAAAATACTTTATTATAATCAAATTATATTTGTTTTTTATAACTTCGTAATTTTGAAATATGAAAATTATTTGTTCAGTTTGAAAATAAAATTTGTACAAAATATATCAAAATACTTTTGTGTCCGTTATAATTATCATAGGTTATGGGCCCAGTCCTTAACCTCGCGTAAAATAACTAAATAAGAAAAATAGAGAATAATTTAAAGAAATGAGTTATTCTAGTTTTAAAATAGAACCATTGTGTAAAGATAACTTTGACACATGGAAAATTCAAGTACAAGCATTACTTACAAAAAATGATGGATGGAAATATGTAAATGGAAGCTTTCCAAAGCCAGAAAATCCTCCAGAAACCGTAAGCTTGTGGGAATCCGAAGATGCAAAAGCCAAAGCTGATTTAATCTTATTAATTGCAACAAACGAATTGAAGCAGATTAAGAACTGCAAGACATCCAAAGATGTATGGGATAAACTACACGGTATTTATCAATCGAAAGGGCCCGCAAGAAAGGCGATGCTACTTAAAAATTTGATACTACTCAAAATGAAAAATGGTGACGACATAAGAGACCACATAAGAAATTTCTTTGACATTGTGGACAAAATAAATGAAATGGAACTTGAAATTATTGATGATCTATTAACAATTTTACTTTTATACAGTATCCCTGATGAGTACGAGTCATTCAGAATTGCAATTGAAACCCAAGAAAAACTACCAACTCCTGAAACACTAAAAATAAAACTCTTAGAAGAATATGAAGCTAGAAAAAGAAATACTTGTGAAAAATCATCAGATGCAATGATAGCGAAGAAAAAGAATAAGAAATTTTTTAAATCAAATGATAATCAGCAAAAGAAAGGTGAGAAATTCAAATTTTCATGTCACAATTGTGGAAAAATAGGGCACAAAGCAAAAGATTGCTGGTCTAAAGATCAAACTCAACAAAAGTACGTAAACAAAAATCCTGAGACAACTCGAAATGCTGAAGTCGCACTTCAAGTTAATGGAGAAGGTGAAAGTTGGTGCTTAGATTCTGGTGCATCATCTCACATGTGTTCGGACAGAAGGAAATTTAACGAAATGAAGTCATCCAACGAGGTACTACATTTAGCAAATAATGATTCAACAAAAATAGAAGGTAATGGAATTGTAAAAATTAAAACTGATACTGGATGCATATCTAAATTAGAAAATACACTATACGTTCCGGACCTAAGGTCAAATTTGTTATCAGTAGCAAAATTAACTGATAATGGTTTGGAAGTAAAGTTTAATCAAAAAGAAGCAATTGCAAGAAACATTAAAACGGGCAAAAAGGTAATGATTGCAAAACGAAATGAAGGTTTATATTATGTTTCAGAAGTAATTGAAAATTGTAAAACAGCTCAGAAATCTAGCTTACAAGATTGGCATGAACGCTACGGACATCTAAATGAAAATGATTTAAAAGATTTATTACGAAAAGAAAAGGTAAATGGAATAAATTTTAACCTTAACGAAAAACTACAAATTTGTGAAATTTGTATGAAGGGTAAACAAACCCAAAAACCATTTAAGAGGTCAATTTCAAAATCAACAGAATTATTAGAACTAATGCATACAGATGTTTGCGGCCCTATGAGAGTAAACTCAATAGGTGGTTCAAGATATTTTTTAACTTTTATTGACGATAAATCCAGATGGTGTGAAATTTATTTTCTAAAGAAGAAGAGTGAAGTATTTGAAAAATTTAAAGAATTCAAAAATATGGTGGAAAATGGAACAAACAAGAAAATCAAAACAATTCGATCTGACAATGGTACAGAATATACAAGCAATGAATTTAAAAACTTTTTAAAGGAAGAAGGTATAAAACATGAATTTACCGTTGAATACACACCACAACAAAATGGCGTGGCCGAAAGGAAAAATCGTACACTTGTTGAAATGGCCAGATGTATGATGATACAATCCGGTTTAAGTCCAAGTTTTTGGGCTGAAGCAGTACTAACTGCAAATCATATCCGCAACAGATGTCCTTCTAGAAGTATAAATGGTGAAACCCCTTTTAAAATATGGCTTGGAAGAAATCCAACTATAAATTATTTTCAGAAATTTGGTACAACAGCTTATATACTTATAAAATCTAAAAATCTTGGCAAATTTGAACCAAAATCGAAAAAATGTATATTCGTCGGATATTCAATAAAATCGAAAGCATACAGATTATGGGACATAACAGATAAAAAAATCGTATGTTCAAGAGATGTCAATTTTACAAGTTCATATCAACCAGAAAATAACTATATTGATTTTCTTGAAACTGAACCCAATAGTACAGAAAATGAATGTATTGAATTAATGTTTACTCCAAAAAAATAACACAAATTTACAAGTTCAAAGAAATTCGGAAGAAAATGAAGAAGATAGTGAAAGTGAAATCGAAGAATTTTATGGGTTTTCTGATACTGATGAAGAAATTATTAATGATGACAGTAACGGTATTAGAACTGAAGATAATCAAACGCCATTAACTTCAAAACGTGGTCCTGGCAGACCAAGAAAGATAAAAACTGGTAGAAGAGGCAGACCAAGAAAATTATTTAATATAGCTGAAAACAATGAGACTGAAATCGAAAGAAATTTTGCAAACCTAGTAGACCATATTGAACCAGTAACGGCTGAAGAAGCAACTTCTGGTCCAGAGGCTGAAGAATGGAAAAATGCGATGAAATCTGAATATGATGCATTAATTAAAAACAATACCTGGGACCTAGTCAACTATCCAAATAATAAAAAGATTGTGGATTGCAAGTGGGTACTAAGAAAGAAGTACAAAGCCGATGGAACAATAGAACGTTACAAAGCTAGACTTGTTGCGAAAGGATTTACGCAAATACCAGGTATAGATTACACTGAAACTTTTGCACCTGTAGCAAGAATTGGTTCTATACGCTTATTAATGGCTCTATCAGTAGAATTAAAGCTTGAAGTATATCAACTCGACTTTGTAACAGCATACTTAAATGGTGATATTGAAGAAACAATCTATATGAAAATCCCAAACGAAATAGACAAATTTTTAAACGAAGAAGAAAAGAAAAAATACATAGGTAAAGCTTGCTTATTAAAGAAAGCATTATATGGACTGAAGCAATCTGGAAGACAATGGTATAAAAAATTAGATGAAAAATTAAAGCAATTAAAATTTAAACCATCGAATTCAGATAACTGTATTTACATGTTAAAACAAGGGGAAGACATCACATTAATAGCGATTTACGTCGATGATTTAATAGTAGCAACAAACAATAAGCAAAAATGGAATGAATTAAAATATGAGTTAGCAAAATCATTCGAAATGAAAGATCTGGGTCAATTAAATTTTTGCCTGGGAATTGAATTTAAACAAGATCCAAAAACAAAAGAAATTACGATGTCACAACGTAAATATATCCAAAACATTTTAAAGAAATTTAATATGAAAAACTGTAAACCTGCAAAAACACCATTTAATACTGGAATAAAATTATCAAAGGAAATGTGTCCAACAGAAGAAGAAAAATCTGAAGTAGAACAATTACCATATCAAAATTTAGTTGGATCACTGATGTACTTAGCAGTTTCAACGAGACCCGATATCGCTCATATTGTGAGTGTATTAAGTCAATATAATACAAATTATGGAAAAGAACACTGGGTTGCTGCAAAAAGAGTTTTACGGTATTTGAACGGAACTCAAAATATTGGTCTACATTTTAAAACAACAAATGAACAATTAACTGGATATGCTGATGCAGATTGGGGAGCTAATATAGATGATAGAAGATCATATACAGGATATGTTTTTAAACTAGCTAATGCGGCTATAAGTTGGGACTCAAGAAAACAAAGAACTGTAGCAATGTCAACAACAGAAGCTGAATATATGTCACTATCGGAATCAACGAAGGAAGCAATCCATTTAAGAAGATTTTTAGCAGAAATTTTGGGAAATCAAGGTTCAACAATAATATACAACGATAATCAAGGAGCTGGACTATTAAGCAAGAATCCAATATTTCATAACAGAACAAAACATATGGATATACGTCATCATTTTGTTCGAGAAAATGTAATCAGTGGAAACATTAAAATTGAATATCTACCTACTGCCGAAATGCCTGCTGATATTTTAACAAAAGGCTTACCAAGTGCAAAACATAACAAATGTATTACAGATATAGGATTAGTTGTTATTAATTAAATGATTATAGTAAAGTAATAATTCAGGGGAAGTGTTGCATAATAAAATGAATTATATACTTTACTGAAAATACTTTATTATAATCAAATTATATTTGTTTTTTATAACTTCGTAATTTTGAAATATGAAAATTATTTGTTCAGTTTGAAAATAAAATTTGTACAAAATATATCAAAATACTTTTGTGTCCGTTATAATTATCATAAT